>NC_137356.1:17703734-17843734 GCF_965287045.1 Carcharhinus amblyrhynchos
TTGAACAACATGCACTCCAGAAAGATCACAATTGGCTCTAATTAATGCGTGCTTTGTATTCGTGCCTTGGCCTGAGTGAAGAATCTGACAGAATTTGACAAGGTCAGGCCGATGCTCCCTCTGAATTAGAACGCTGCTTTCAAACAAGTCATTGTGGGAGTATCTGTATCGGATTGTGAGCTGGGCTGGCTGTCAGGAGGCTCAGCTCGGGTTGAAAGCAGGGTTGGGCGGGGGGGGGCGGCGGTGTGTCCGCCTTGTTTATTTATTTACCCTGGGTGACTCGGCCTGGCACAGTGGCCCTGAGATTCTCTCACAACAGGCTGCCAGCACAGTGGGGGTGACAGTGGAGGCCGCCAAGAGAAGGAGCGAGTTTCCGCCCCCGTAATGGGGGGTGGCGTTCGCAGCGTGGCGCCTTCCACCCACACCTCTGTACTTCTCAAAAAGCCACTCACCCCATCTCCCCCACCCCCCCCATCCTCCCCCCCCCCCCCCCACCCCCATCACCCCGGCTTTTCCTTTACGCATTCGTGAGACGTGGCCAGCGTTTATTGCCCACCCCCCCCCCCTAATTGCCCCCGCAGGGCAGTTGAGAGTTGACTGCGTTGTCTAAAGTTTGTTTATCGGTGTGACAAGTCGGCTTACGTTGACGCCGCAATGAAGTTGCTGTGAAAATCCCCAGTTTCGTCCCACAGTCCGGAGCGGGAGCCCAGACCGAGCTGCGATACAACCAGAAAGAATGATTGGCCGTGTTAAAATCGCCCCTTTAGCGTCCAGGGATGCGTAGGTTAGAGGGATCAGGGGGTAAAAGATGTAGGGGATATGGGGGTAGGACCTGGGTGGGATTGTGGTTGGGTGCGGCGCAGTAGCACAGTGGGTTGGCACTGCTGCTTCACAGCTCCAGGGTCCTGGGTTCGATCCCCGGCTCAGCGGTCGCTGTCTGTGTGGAGTTTGCACATTCTCCTCGTGTCTGCGTGGGTTTCCTCCGGGTGCTCCGGTTTCCTCCCACAGTCCAAAGATGTGCGGGTTAGGTTGATTGGCCGTGCTAAGAAATTGCCCCTGAGTGTGCAGGGATGCGTAGATTAGAGGGATTAGTGGGTATAATATGTAGGGATATGGGGGTAGGACCTGGGTGGGATTGTGTTCGGTGCAGACTCGATGGGCCGAAGGGCCTCTTTCTGCACCGTAGTGTTCTATGATTCTATGGAACTGGTCCCTGATTTGCTTAGGGTGCCCCCCCCTGCTACTCTCCCCCCCACTCCATCCATACCATTCCCCACCACCCCCCCCCCAACTTTTTGTTAGGATCAGTGTTGACCCTCATTCTTGGTTCCTGGATTCCTTTCCGTTAACCACACCCTGCCGCGAGCAACGGTTGAATTGTTCCGACTTTGATTGTGTGCGTCTGCCGACGGATCTGTGCTCACTGGGCTTGATTAGTTAGGCCTGGGTGTGGACTCAGCGACAAGTCGTCAGAGGCTGCGAAACAGGGATGGAGGAAGGAATGAACAGTTCGAAGCTCCAAGTGAGTCGATGCCTATGAAATGCATGACAAATACTGCTCTCTATGCACAGATCCGGATTAAAAAATAATAACAAACAAATACTGTTCCTGCATTCTTATTATTTATGGAGCAGTGTGAGGTTATGGCGCCTTGTTGCAGTAACTTGCCCTAGCAACCTCTGAGTCCAATTTCAATGTGGCCACACATTGTCCCTACTTTCACGAGATGTGGGCGTCACTGGCTTGGCCAGCATTTATTGCCCATCCTTAAGACCCTCGAGAAGGTGGTGGTGAGCTTCCTTCTTGAATCGCTGCAGTCCCTGTGGTGTAGGTACACCCACAGTGCTGTTAGGAATGGCGTTCCAGTTTTTGACCCAGTGACAAATCATAGAATGCCTACACTGCCATTCAGCATGTTAACTCTTCACCAACCCCCAGACAGCGTATGTTCTCCAGGCCCTTTCCCCTGCTCTATCCCCATAACCCCACATATTTACCATGTCCAATCCATCTAACCTGCATATTTTTGGACACTAAGGAACAATTTAGCATGGCCAATCCACCTAACCTGCTCAACTTTGGACACTAAGGGGCAATTTAGCATGGCCAATCCACCTAACCTGCACATCTTTGGACACTAAGGGGCAATTTAGCATGGCCAATCCACCTAACCTGCTCATCTTTGGACACTAAGGGGCAATTTAGCATGGCCAATCCACCTAACCTGCACATCTTTGGACACTAAGGGGCAATTTAGCATGGCCAATCCACCTAACCTGCTCAACTTTGGACACTAAGGGGCAATTTAGCATGGCCAATCCACCTAACCTGCACACCTTTGGGCACTAAGGGGCAATTTAGCATGGCCAATCCACCTAACCTGCACATCTTTGGACACTAAGGGGCAATTTAGCACGGCCAATCCACCTAACCTGTACATTTTTAGACACTAAGGGGAATTTAGCATGGCCAATCCACCTAACCTACACATCTTTGGACACTAAGGGGCAATTTAGCATGGCCAATCCACCTAACCTGCACATCTTTGGACATTAAGGGACAATTTAGTATGGCCAATCCACCCAACCTGTACATTTTTAGACACTAAGGGACAATTTAGCATGGCCAATCCACCTAACCTACACATCTTTGGACATTAAGGGACAATTTAGTATGGCCAATCCACCCAACCTGTACATTTTTAGACACTAAGGGACAATTTAGCATGGCCAATCCACCTAACCTACACATCTTTGGACATTAAGGGACAATTTAGCATGGCCAATCCACCTAACCTATCTAATATTGGTGAAATTGAGCAACTGGGAGGAAACCCATGGAGACATGGGGAGAATGTGCAAATTCCACACAGACACTCACCTGGCGCCAGAATCAAACCGGGTCCCTCGCTCTGTGAGGCAGCAGTGCTAACCACGGTGGCACCGTGCTGCCTAGGCTGGAACGGTCAACATATTTCCAAGTCAGGTTGGTGATTGGTTTGGAGGGAAGCTTACAAGTGCTGGTGTTCCCCTGTATCTGCTGCTTCTGTCCTTCTGGGCAGCAGAGGGTGCAGGACTGGATGTAACTGTTACAACCTCAGTACAGTAAGTAGACAATGTGAGTGGATTAAATCCAAAGCAAAGCTCCATTTAGTTGACTAAATCTCACAGCCCTGCCTCAATCGTCAGAAATAAAATTACATTTCCTCCACATAGAACACAGAACACTACAGCACAAACAGGCCCTTCGGCCCACAAGTTGCGCCGATCACATCCATACCTACCAAGCTATAGATCTATCTGTAACTTCCAATCCCATTAAATCCCATGTACTCATCCAGAAGTCTTTTAAAAGACCCCAGCGAGTTCGCCTCTACCACCACCGCCGATTCCACTCACTCACCACCCTCTGAGTGAAAAACTTACCCCTGACATCTCCTCTGTACCCGCTCCCCAGCACCTTAAACACAGCAAACAGTGATAGTCAGTGAGCTGTCGTGTTGCCCGTCAGTTGGTCCAGTTTAAGCGTACACTAACGACGTGAAGCACTAGGCAACTCTCAAAGAAACATCCAAGAGCAGCCCTCGCACGACCCACCGCGTATATGCCCCTCGTTGGCCAACCAGGTGGACCGAATCCCCTGTGGATGTAAAAAAAAGAGACATCAATAAATGATATAAGAACATAAGAAATAGGAGCAGGAGTCGGCCATCTAGCCCTTCAAGCCTGCCCCGCCATTCAATAAGATCATGGCTGATCTGAAGTGGATCAGTTCCACTTTCCTCTCTCTCCCCATAACCCTTAATCCCCCTGCCTATCAGAAACCTATCTACCCGTGTCTTAAATATATTCAGTGAGGCAGCCTCCATCGCTTCAACGGGCAGAGAATTCCAGAGATTCACCACCCTTTGAGTGAAGAAGTTCCTCCTCAACTCCGATCTAAACTGCGCCCCCCCTTTATCTTGAGGCTGTGCCCTCTAGTCCTGCTATTGACTCTGTAAGTGCGTACAGTTTAAGTTTAGGCAGTCATCTCCATCAGACAGGCTTGGGGGACCGAAGGGCCTGTTCCTGTGCTGTCCTGTTCCTTATTCTTTCTTTCACTCCTGTGTTAGTCACAGATAATAGTGTAGCCAAGGATAGACACAGGGTGAAGCTACTTAGCAAGTCCCCATCTCGTGTAGTCTTCAACCCATCTCTCTGCCTGCTCTCTGTCCCATTAAAATAAGCCCAAATTCCTTCCTTTCTGCTCCCCCGTACACCGCTGGAGTAATTCCATTTCGATCTCTTGATTTTCTCCCTTTGTGACGGTGGCAGTTCTGATGACAGCTCCCATGTACTCATCCAGAAGTCTCTTAAAAGACCCCAACGAGTTCGCCTCTACCACCACCACCGATTCCACTCACTCACCACCCTCTGAGTGAAAAACTTACCCCTGACATCCCCTCTGTACCTGCTCCCCAGCACCTTAAACCTGTGTCCTCTCGTAGCGACCATTTCAGCCCTGGGAAATAGCCTCCGAGAATCCACCCTATCTATACCTCAATGTATAAGTATATATATTTTGTAGAAACATGTAGGATTATGAAGGGAAAGGATAAGAGAAGCTGGGAAGTTGTTTCCACTGGCGGGTGAAACTCGAACTAGGGGGCATAGCCTCAAAATATGAAGGAGCAGATTTAGGGCTGAGTTGAGGAGGAACTTCTTCACCCAAAGGGTTGTGAATCTGTGGAATTTCCTGCCCAGTGAAGCAGTTGAGGCTCCCTCGTTGGATGTTTTTAAGGCAAGGATAGAACATAGAACAGTACGGCACAGTACGGGAGAGGATGTCTGAGGCCAGAACTCTCCATTCACCTAAAGAAGAGCTTACTTGTGAGTTTACTATCAAATAAATCGGTTGGACTTAAACCTGGTGTTGTCAGACTTTTTCTATGAGATAGCCAGCACATTGATACATTTTTGAACAGTGAAGGAATTAAGGGTTACGGTGAGCGGGTGGGTAAGTGGAGCTGAGGCCACAAAAAGATCAGCCGTGATCTTATTGAATGGCGGGGCAGGCTCGAGGGGCTGAATGGCCTACTCCAGCTCCTTATGAATGAAATAAACATTTCACCTTTGAAATAACTGGACCGTGGATGCCCCCTAGTTGACGTTCTTGAGTCCCTGTTCACAGGAGAATGTAAGAAAGTAGGGAAGTGGATTGTAGGGGAGAAAAAAACCAGAGGGCATGGGTTAAGGGTGAAGGAAGTAAAGTTTAAAGGGAATATTAGGGGGGGTTCTTCACGCAGAGAGTGGTGGGAGTGTGGAATGAGCTGCCGGATAAATGCGGGGTCACTTTTAACATTTAAGAAAAGCTTGGATGGGTTCATGGATGAGAGGGGTGTGGAGGGATATGGTCCAAGTGCAGGGTCAGTGGGACTAGGCAGAAAAATGGTCCGGCACAGACAAGAAGGCTCCAAAAGGCCTGTTTCTGAGCTGGAATTTTCTATGGTTCTATGAAGTATCTGGTATCCTGGCCAATATCGCCCAAACAACACTTAGACTGGAGTTCGGCTGCCTTGTCCATCCGAGCAGGCGAGGGGCGGACAGTGTGAAGGTCCATTGGCCTCGGACGGGATTTTACAGCTTCAGGACCGTGAAGTCAAATTAGCTGCTAGTTACCACAGTGCTGATGGTGGGATCTTGCTTTGCGCCACGTGGCAGCCTCATTGTAGCGGTGACTCCACTAAAAAAGTACTGCATTGTGCGTTGTGTGACTTTGTTCTTGCATCATCTAGATCCTTCTGCGGAGGGTGGGGAGAGTCTGCAGAAGGATCTAGATAGGCTGGGCGAATGGGCCAGGAAATGGCAAATGGAATTTAATGTTGGCAAGTGTGAGGTGGTCCACTTTGGTAGGAATAATGGTAGGAAGGACTATTACTTACGTGGCGAAAAACTGCAGCAGGCGACGGTGCAGAGGGACCTCGGGGTCCTTGTGCATGAGTCGCAAAAACCCAGCTTGCAGGTGCAGCAGGTGGTCAGGAAGGCGAATGGGATGCTGGCCTTCATAGCGAGGGGGATTGAATATAAAAGCAGGGAGGTCTTGCTGCAGCTGTATAGGGCATTGGTGAGGCCGCAGCTGGAGTACTGTGTGCAGTTTTGGGCGCCGCACCTGCGCAAGGATATTTTGGCCCTGGAGGGAGTGCAGAGGAGGTTTACTAGGCTGATACCGGAGTTGAGGGGATTGAGCTATGAGGAGAGGCTGAATAAACTAGGCTTGTACTCGTTAGAGTTTAGAAGAATGAGGGGAGATCTCATTGAGACGTATAAGATGATGAATGGGATGGATAGGATAGAGGTGGAGAGACTCTTCCCGCTCAGAAAAGACAGTAGGACTAGGGGGCACAGCCTCAAGATAAAGGGGAGGCGGTTTAGAACGGAGTTGAGGAGGAACTTCTTCACTCAAAGGGTGGTGAATCTCTGGAATTCTCTGCCCGTTGAAGTGGTGGAGGCTACCTCGCTAAATATTTTTAAGACGCGGGTTGATGGGTTTTTGATAAGAGAGGGGATTAAGGGTTATGGGGAGAGGGCGGGAATGTGGAACTGAGCCACAACAGATCAGCCATGATCTTATTGAATGGCGGGGCAGGCTCGAAGGACTAGATGGCCTACTCCTGCTCCTATTTCTTATGTTCTTATGTTCTTATCATCTTGATACAATGGCAGCCTCTTCCACTCCCTCCGTTAGGGGTGGAGGGCTTTCTCAAAGCAGCGTCACACAACCTCGCAGAGCCACTCAGTGCAGAAGAGGCCCATCGAGTCTGAACCGACACACGTGAGACACATCTGACCGACCTCATCCCATTTACCAGCATTTGGCCCATCGAACGGCACGGTGGCACAGCGGTTGGCACTGCTGCCTCGCGACACCAGGGACTCGGGTTCGATTTCGGGCTTGGGTGACCGTGTGGGGTTTGCATGTCCTCCCCATGTCTGCGCGGGTTTCCGCTGGGTGCTCCGTTTCCCTCCCACAATCCAAAGCTATTCAGGTGGGGTGGATCGGCCATGCTAAATTGCCCCCTTGTTGTCCAAAGGCGTGTAATTTAGGTGGATTGAGCGTGCTAAATTGCCCCTTAATGTCCCAAAATGTGTGTAGGTTAGGAAGGTTTGTGGGCTGGGATTGCCGGGTAGGGGCCTGGATTCAATAATCTGATGGAAAGTCAGTAGAGACTTAATGGGCCGAACGGCCTCCTTCTACACTGTGAGTTCGATAAACCTTGAATGTTATGACGTGCCGAGTGTACATCCAGGTACTTCTTAAAGGATGTGAGGCATGCTGCCTCCACCACCCTCCATTCCAGGCCCTCACCACCCTCTGGATTAAAAAAAGCTCCTCCCCCCTAAACCTCCGGCCCCTCAACTTGAACTTGTGCCCCCCACGCCCCCCTCGTGACTGACCCTTCAACTGAGGGCAAGAGCTGCCCCTTATCCACTCTGTCTCCGCGCCCTCTCAGAACAGGAGATTTGACTGCGGTGTACAAAAATTGAGAGGGGCCTGGGTAGAGTGGGCCAGGAGAGGGTCAGGCCCGGCGGTTGGGTTCTTGGCCTGCGCAGACGACGACGGGCCGAGTGGCCTCTTTCCGTGCCGTAAGCCTCCCGACTCTCCTACCAGGTCCTCCCCAGCTCCAGCGCGAGCCCAGCTTGAGTGTCAGAGGGCAACCTGAAAGCGGCCTGGGAACTGGAGGCCGGCTTAAGCAACAGGCCTCAGGCCTCGGAGTCTCTGCCTCGCAGCTGACATGTCCGAATGATCGGCACATCCTGCTCCACGCACCCCCCCCCGCCCCAACCCCCCTGCTGATCCCGGCCAATCGTCGTGACGACCGACTTGTTTATGACGGAGAGGGACGGCCTACGGTGTGACGATGTCAAGGGCCTCTGCTGAGATCAGAGGAGGAGAAGGAGAGATTCCGCGGGGGGGCCCCCCCGTTTGGCATTCAGGCCGGCAGCGAGGGAAAGCGAATCAGTATTCCGCAACCTCCTGAAGCCGCTCCCCCGGGCCAGGCGGCCCTCCGCTTATTTTGGCCACGGCCTTTGGCTAAATTGGCTGGGCCCGCTCGGGTGGGGAGAATCACGGCGGAGGGTGGGGGACGGAATTCTCCGGCTGTGCTGGACCAGAAGCACGACGTTCCCGCCCGGCGGACAATGGGTTTCGCGTTGTCCGCAACCCGCCCGCTAAAATTCCCGTGGCGGTGGTGGGATGGGAGGATTCCACCAGAATCTCTACACTGCAGAAGGAGGCTATTTGGCCCATTGAGTCTACACCAATGACAATCTCACCTGGGGTCTATCATCGTAGCCCCACATATTTATCATGTTAATGCCCCTGACACCAAACGGCAATTTAGCATGGCCAATCCACATAACCTGCACATCTTTGGACACTAAGGGGCAATTTAGCATGGCCAATCCACCTAACCTACACATCTTTGGACACTAAGGGGCAATTTAGCACGGCCAATCCACCTAACCTGCACATCTTTGGACACTAAGGGGCAATTTAGCATGGCCAATCCACCTAACCTGCACATCTTTGGACACTAAGGGGCAATTTAGCATGGCCAATTCACCCTAACCTGCTCATCTTTGGACACTAAGGGGCAATTTAGCATGGCCAATTCACCCTAACCTGCACATCTTTGGACACTAAGGGGCAATTTAGCATGGCCAATCCACCCTAACCTGCTCATCTTTGGACACTAAGGGGCAATTTAGCACGGCCAATCCACCTAACCCGCACATCTTTGGACACTAAGGGGCAATTTAGCATGGCCAATCCACCTAACCTGCACATCTTTGGACACTAAGGGGCAATTTAGCAATTTAGCAATTAACCAGTGTCCCTGGTGCTGTGAAGTAGCAGTGTTAACCACTGTTCCACCTCTGTCACCTCCTCTGGCAGCTCATTCTGTATACTCACCACCCGCTCCATTATAAAAAGTTACCCCCTCAGGTCCCTTCTAAATCTTTCCCCTCTCACCTCGCAGTCTTAGAATGTGGGCATCGATGCCAATGCCTCTGAAATGCTAGGAGAGTGCTCAGTGGCACAGTAGTTAGCACTGCTGCCTCACAGCGCCAGCATCCAGGTTTGATTTCCGGCTTGGGACACTGTCTGTGCGGAAACTGCACATTCTCCCCATGTCTGCGTGGGTTTCCTCCGGGTGCTCCGGTTTCCTCCCACAGCCCAAAGATGTGCGGGTTAGGTGGATTGGCCGTGCTAAATTGTCCCTTAGTGTTTGGGAGATCAGCAGGGTCAGTGCATGGGGTTACGAGGATCGGGTCTGGTTGTGATTGCGGCCGGTGCAGACTCAATGGGCTGAATAGCCTCTGTCTGAACTGAGCATAGATCATAGAACAGTCCAGCACAGTACAGGCCCTTTGGCCCTCAACGTTGTGCTGAGCTATGTCCAATCC
The DNA here is from genome assembly GCF_965287045.1 of Carcharhinus amblyrhynchos. NCBI lineage: Eukaryota > Metazoa > Chordata > Chondrichthyes > Carcharhiniformes > Carcharhinidae > Carcharhinus > Carcharhinus amblyrhynchos. The sequence goes on from NC_137356.1 coordinate 17,713,182, forward strand.
CAAGATCAAGCTATCCCACTCCCTATCATTCTGGTGTGCTCCATGTGCCTATCCAATAACCGCTTGAAAGTTCCTAAAGTGTCCGACTCCACTATCACAGCATTCCACACCCCAACCACTCTCTGAGTGAAGAACTTACCTCAAACATCCCTTCTATATCTCCCACCATGAACCTTATAGTTATGCCCCCTAGTAACAGCTACATCCACCCGATAAAATAGTCTCTGCACGTCCATTCTATCAATCCCTCTCATCATCTTATAAACCTCTATTAAGTCACCTCTCATCCTCCTCCACTCTAAAGAGAAAAGCCCCCAGCTCCCTCAACCTTTCCTCATAAGACCTACCCTCCAAACCAGGCAGCATCCTGGTAAATCTCCTCTGCACTCTCTCCAATGCTTCCACATCCTTCTGATAGTGAGGTGACCAGAACTGCGCACAATATCCCAAATCTGGTCTCACCAACGTCCGGTATAGTTGCAGCATAACCCCATGGCTCTTAAACTCAAATCCCCTGTTAATAAACGCTAACACACTATAAGCCTTCTTCACAGCTCTATCCACTTGAGTGGCAACCTTCAACTGCCGGCACCATTCGAGTGCATTCCCCTCAATGTACGATAATGAGAATTAAAACCACCTCTGACGCCAGCAGCAGTTGTTCCAAATCCCTGTCGTCGCTTTTTTGGATGCTCCTTCCCTCCTAGCTCCGGGACCCTTGTCCCGACAGTGCGATATTTTAAGGAGCGCTGAAGCTGGCATTGTTCCGAGTCCTCAAACTCGCTCCTTGGAGCGCCGTTCAAATATTGGCCTGGCCAGCTGGGACAGGAAAATAATTAATTCCCTTTTGAATCATATTTAATCCTCTTCAGGGCTATCGTTATCAAACAAATAATTAGCAATCAAGGATGCTGCTCTGATTTGTACTAAAGCCAGAGGGTAATGAGAGAAGATGGACATTTATATTCCTCAGTTCATCACGGTTTCTCACACGGGTCTCAAATAGTGGAAATGCAAAGATAATTCTCAACGGTTATTGCAATGGAATGTGATGTCAGATCTCACTTAGAACTCGTATTTCCTTGCCCTGTTTGTGACTTTTTCTTCTTCGAATGTCTTTTCTTCCATTCGAATATGAGAACATAAGAAATAGGAGCAGGAGTTGGCCATCTAGCCCTTTGAGCCTGCCCCGCCATTCAATAAGATCATGGCTGATCTGAAGTAGATCAACTCCACTTTCTTCCCACAACCCTTAATTCCCCTGTCTATCAGAAATCTATCTACCTGTGACTTAAATATATTCAGCGAGGTAGCCTCCACCACTTCAATGGGCAGAGAATTCCAGAGATTCACCACCCTTTGAGTGAAGAAGTTCCTCCTCAACTCTGTTCTAAACTGCGCCCCCCCTTATCTTGAGGCTGTGCCCTCTAGTCCTGCTGTCCTTTCTAAGCGGGAAGAATCTCTCTACCTCTACCCTATCCATCCCCTTCATTATCTTATACATCTCTATAAGGTACCCCCTCAGCCTTCTAAACTCTAACGAGTACAGACCCAGTCTATTCAATCTCTCCTCGTAATCTAATACAGAAGATACAGAAAAGAATTCTCCATCTGAATCGTCACTGTAGATTAGTTTTAAGTTTGTCCGCCGAGAAAAATATGTCGCTTGTATCATGAGATGAACACTTAGGAAGTTAAATTTTATTCATTAGTCCCAAGTAGACTTACATTAACACTGCAATGAAGTTACAGTGAAAATTTCCTAGTCGCCACACTCCGGCGCCTGTTTGGGCACACTGAGGGAGAATTTAGCACGGCCAATGCCTCCTCACCAGTACATCCAGTACAAGAGCACCTGGAGGAAACCCACGCAGACATGAGGAGAATGTGCAAACTCCACACAGACAGTGACCCCAAGCCAGGAATCGAACCCGGGTCTCTGGTGCCGTGAGGGCTCGTGAGAGCGGAAAGGTGAATGAAAGGCCCCATCATCCAGCTCTCTCAGCTAATTTCTCCCCAGTTTTTTACTGGTTTGACGAAGGCTAGAGGTGAAAGGCCGAGGCTGGTCCTGCAAGAGTATGGCCCCAAAACTAGTCAGAATGTGCGGAGGGTTATGACAGGTAAAATGAAATTCACTTCTGGTTAAATGGAGAATGTGGCATCCATCGTGGAGATTCCCCCTTGCTCCAGCAGGTATAGTCAACATCTACGGTGATGAAGTAGAAATGGAACTTCAAGTTTCTAGGTGTCCCTGATCACCCCTAACTTGCCCTGGTCCTCCTACATTGATGCTACGGTTAAGAAAGCCCATCATGCCTTTAGTTTCTCAGAAGGGTAATGAAATTTGGCATGCCTACTACCATTTTTACCGGTGTATCATAGAAAGCATCCTTTCCAAGATGTATTTCACACCTTGGGTTGGCTTCTGTTCTGAGGCAAGAATGCAAGAAACTACAAAGTGTTGTGAACGTAGCCTAGTCCATCACGCAAACCAGCCTCCCATCCATTGACTGTGTCTACACTTCCCGCTGCCTCGGGAAAAGCAGCCAGCATAATTAAGGACCCCACGCACCCCGGACATTCTCTCTTCCACCTTCTTCCGATGGGGAAAAGATACAAAAGCCTGGGATCATCTCCCACCCGACTTTCAAAAAAAACAGCTTTTGTTTATTCATTTCTGTGACAATAAGTGGGCCAGTATTAACTGCCCATCCCTAGTTGCCCTCGTTCAGAGGGAAGTTGAGAGGCAACTACATTGCTGTGTCTCTGGACCCACATGTAGGTCAGATCAGGAAAAGATGGCAGAATTCCATCCCTAGGGAGACATTAGAGAACAAGATAGGTTTTTCCGACATTTGATAGCGGTTTCATGGTCATCTGTACATTCTTAATTCCAGATTTACCTTCTACTGAATTCAAAATTCCACCGTGATGGGGTTCGAACCCGGTTCCTTGGAACATTAGGTGTTGTCTCTCCTTAGCTTCTTTTCTGATATATTCACTCAAAAGGTGGTGAATCTCTGGAATTCTCTGCCCGTTGAAGTGGTGGAGGCTGCCTCGCTAAATATATTTAAGTCACGGGTAGATAGGTTTCTGATAGACAGGGGAATTAAGGGTTATGGGGAGAAAGCGGGAAAGTGGAACTGATCCACTTCAGATTAGCCATGATCTTATTGAATGGCGGGGCAGGCTCGAAGGGCTAGATGGCCGACTCCTGCTCCTGTTTCTTATGTTCTTATATATCAGATATTTGAGAGGGTCTAACAAATATTCAGCTGATCTTTCTCTCAGGACACAGGGGGCAATTTTACCATTGTGTTTCTACCAAAGCTGTGGTAAAGTTGGGTGTAAAGTGATCAGCGCGACTGGCACAGATTTTCACGACTGGCACCATTTCATGGGCACCGGATTTCTAGTGCAATCTGCCTCTCATTGGAAGTGGGCGAGAGAAGGGTTAATGTATAGAAATTTATATTCGATTTGATTTATTATTGTCACATGTATTAGTATACAGTGGAAAGTATTGTTTCTTGCGCGCTTATACAGACAAAGCATACCGTTCATAGAGAAGAAGACAAGAGGGTGTAGAATGTAGTGTTACGGTCATAGCTAGGGTGTAGAGAAAGATCAACTTAATATAAGGTAGGTCCATTCAAAAGTCTGACAGCAGCAGGGAAGAAGCTGTTCTTGAGTCGGTCGGTACGTGACCTCAGACTTTTATATCTTTTTCCCGAAGGATGAAGGTGGAAGAGAGAATGTCCGGGGTGCGTGGGATCCTTAATTATGCTGGCTGCTTTGCCGAACGGAGTCAATGGATGGGAGGCTGGTTTGTGTGATGGATTGGGCTGCACTCATCTTTTGTAGCTCCTTGCGGTCTTGGACAGAGCAGGAGCCCATACCAAGCTGTGATACAACCAGAAAGAATGCTTTCTATGGGGCATCTGTAAAAGTTGGTGCGAGTGGTAGTTGACATGCCAAATTTCCTTAGTCTTCTGAGAAAGTAGATGCATTGGTGGGCTTTCTTAACTATAATGTTGGCATGGAGGGGACCAGGTTGTTGGTGATCTGGACACCTAAAAACTTGAAGATCTCTCCTTTCCAATTAATGTGGACAGGGGCATATTCTTCTCTACACTTCCTGATGACAACGGCAATCTCCTTTGTTTTGTTGAAGTTGAGGGAATGGTTATTGTCGCTTTATCAGTTTACCAGATTCTCGATCTCATTTCTGAGGTGTCCACTGCCAGTTGGTCAGAATTTGGGGTGGGGGGGGGGGATAGGGGGGTGGAGGGAGAGGGAGCCCGTGGCTATTCTGCAGCGATTAATAGGGGAGGGCCATGGGTCTGCAATCGGTGGGAGGAGGGGGGATCTGCGATTGGTCTGGGCAGTCGGCACGGGCTATGCCTTGGGCCGTTGGGCCCCCGCAATTGCAAGGGTGAGGGAGAGATGCTCCAGGCAGCATGCAGCAGCAGGGGCCTGACGGCTCTCTCGTTGTCGGCTACTGCTATTGCGCACGTGCAGCGTCAAAGGACTGCACACGCGCACTACCTCCCTCTGCAGGATTTTGGGCCCTGCCAGCTTGCTGATACTTTTGCAGGCAGGGTCCGTATAGTTGGGTGGGGGTAGTGGGGAGGGTCAAGGGGGTGCTAAAAACACACCCACAAAAAGGATCTCAAATTCTCCCTGTTTCAAGTCCGTCCAGCACTGATGGTAAAATCGCCCCCTGTAGGTTTACAGCACGGAAGCAGGCCCTTTGGCCAAACTTGTCCATGCTACCCGGTTTTTACCAGTAAGCTAGTTCCAGTAGCCTGCATTTGGCCCATATCCCTCTATACCCACAACTGCCGACACCCAGGCAATTGTTTAAATGCTTTTTAAGACTCAAAATTGCACCCACCTCTACTACTGCCTCTGGCAGCTCATTCTAGACACTCACCACCCTCGAATGCCTTCTTCACCACCTGTAATTCCACTTTCAAGGAGCTATGAACCTGTACCCCTCGATCTCTTGGTTCTGTAACTCTCCCCAACGCCCTACCATTAACTGAGTAAGTTCGGCCCTGGTTCAATCTACCAAAATGCATCATATTGTATTTCAGCTAAATTAAACTCCATCTGCCATTCATCAGCCCATTGGCCCAATTGATCAAGATCCTATTGCAATCTGAGAAAACCGTCTTCACTGTCCACTCTGCCATCAACTTGCTGCAAATGTACTAACTATCCCTTCTAAATTCTCATCCAAATCATTAATATAAATGACAAATAGTAATGGACCCACTACTGATCCCTGAGGCACACCGCTGGTCACAGGTCTCCAGTTTCATAGATTCATGGAATCATAGAAACCCCACAGTGCAGAAAGAGGCCATTCGGCCCATCGAGCCTGCGCAGACCACAATCCCACTCAGGCCCGACCCCCATATCCCTACATATTGTACCCGCTAATCTCTCTAACCTACACATCTCAAGATACTCAGGGCAATTTTAGCATGGCCAATCAACCTAACCCGCACACCTTTGGACTGTGGGAGGAAACCGGAGTGCCCAGAGGAAACCCACGCAGACACGGGGAGAATGTGCAAACCCCACACAGACAGTGACCCGAGCCGGGAATCGAACCCAGGACTCTGGAGCCGTGAGGCAGCAGTGCTACTGTGCCACAAAACAACCTGCTACAACTTACCATCAAGCCAATTTTGTATCAAATTGGTTACGTTGCCCTGGATCTTGCGAGATTTAACCTATGCAACAATCTACCATGCGATACCTTGTCAAAGGCCTTGCTAAAGTCCATGTAGACAACATCCACTGCACTGCCCTCATTTACCTTCTTGGTTACCCCTTCAAAAAACTCAATCAAATTTGTGAGATATGATTTTCCACTCACAAAGCCACGCTGACTGTCCCTAATCATTCCTTGCCTCTCTCAGAATATCTTCGGACAACTTACCCACTACAGACGTTAGGCTCACCGGTCTGTAGTTCCCGACTTGACCCAACATTTGCCACCCTCCAATCTTCAGGCACCTCACCTGTGGCTGTCGATGATTGAAATATCTCTGCTAGGGGATCCGCGGTTTCCTCCCTAGCCTCCCACAATGTCCTGGGATGCACTGGTTGAGGTCCCAGGGATTTATCTAACTTGATGCACTTTAAGAGTTCCGACACCTCCTTCTCCGTTGTATGCACACATCCCTGTTTATTTCCCAAGTTCCCTAACACACAGGTCCTTCTCAACAGTAAGTATGTTTGGTTCTGGGATCGAATCCCACCACAGCAGATGGTGAAATTTGAATTCAATCAAAAATATCTGGAATTAAGAATCTACTGATGACCATTGTTGATTGTTGGAAAAACCCATCAGATTTACTAATGCCCTTTAGGGAAGGAAATCTGCCGTCCTTACCCGGTCTGGCCTACATGTGAGTCCAGAGCCACAGCAATGTGGTTGACCCTCACCTGTCCTCGGGCAGCTAGGGATGGGCAATAAATGCTTGCCACCCATGTCCCACGAATGAATTAAAATAAAAGGGTGGCACGGTGGCACAGTAGTTAGCGCTGCTGCCTCACAGCACCAGGGACCCGGGTTCGATTCCCTGGCTTGGGTCACCGTGTGCGGAGTTTGCACATACTCCCCGTGTCTGCGTGGGTTTCCTCCTGGTGCCCCAGTTTCTTCCCACAGTCTGAAAGACTAGGTCAACTGCTGCCCGTTCATGGGGAACATATCTATTCCTCACCAGTGTGAACCTTTCTGGTGAGGTCATAAGGGTGTTGGGGGGATGTGAGGAGGAGGAAGGGGGCAGATGAGTGAGAACCGGGCTCTATAAGCAGATGTAAAGCAGCATTATAATCCAACTATCTCCCCTGTACTCTCTGTGGATTTTTGTTGAACAAAGAACAAAAACAGCCCGGGAAACAGGCCCTTCGGCCCAACGAGCCTGTGCCGTCATCTTAACACCACCCATGACCCTTATCTAATGTTTTATGGCCATCCACATTGAGGGAAACTAATTTAGGGACAATTTATTACCTCCAGTCAGCCTAAGAGCACATCTTTGGGGTGTGGGAGGAAACCGGAGCACCCGGAGAAAACCCACGCAAGCACGGGGAGAATGCGCAAACTCCCACAGACACCGGCCCAAATCCATGTACCTGCACAGCAAACAGTGATAGTCACTGAGCTGTCGTCCTGCCCAGTATCTGGTCCAGTTTAAGCGGACAACTCAACTCTTCCTACCGAAGGCACAACTCTTGTGCGAGCCACTCACTGCCTCGCAGAGGGAGCGGTGACCTGGGAACGGGAGCTGGGTTAGGCTGTTCAGTGGCTCTATCTCTGGGTTTACGCCAACCCACCCCCTCCGGATGAGCTCAGTGCATTCTACACCCATTTTGAGCAAGAGGTCAGCGACAGCACGCCCTCCAGCCTGGAAGCTCCGGATGTATCTGGGATCAACATTACAGTTGTGAGAGCAGCTTTCTCGAAGGTCGATGCACGGAAAGCGACGGGTTAGATGGATGGGCACAGTAAGAAATCTCACAACACCGGGTCAAAGCCCAACAGGTTTATTTGGTAGCAAAAGGCCACGAGCTTTTGGAGCGCTGCCCCTTTATCAAGTGACTCATCTGACGAAGGGGCAGCGCTCCGAAAGCTAGTGGTTTTGCTACCAAATAAACCTGTTGGACTTTAACCTGGTGTTGTGAGACTTCTTACTGTCTTTACCCAAGTCCAACGCTGGCATCTCCACATCTTAGGTGGATTGTCCATACTAAAATTGCCCCTCGGTGTCAAGGGGGGGAACTAGCTAGGGTAAATGCATGGGGTTATGGGGATAGGGCCAGGGTGCGGTTGTGGTCGTTGCAGGCCCGATGGCCCGAGTGGCCTCCTTCTGCCCTGTCGAGATTCGATGAAAGGTTTCTCCCCACCAACGGGGCAAACGAGAAGAATCCGAATAATCCAAAACAAAAATAAAAATCAATATCTGTTTCAGCGAACAGGAAAGAGAGAGAATGGAATAATTACTCTGGGAGACATCAACACTAACAATCTGTCCACCTGGTCATTTAAATAATGAGATTCATGTTGTGATTCCACTCCGAAAGGATTTTCTGAAACACAAACCTGATGGCAAATATTTCAAGAATAAATCATGTGTTCATGCAACAAAAGGTTGCATAATGCTGAGGTGAGTCATCCCCTGGTACTGGGTCTGAACTCAATTTCCATTTTAACACAGTCAAGAGCAAGGAGCTTTATACAGGAATCTTAAAATAAAAGACCGTCTCGGTTTGAGAATGATTAACTCTCTGTGCCAGTATTAATATTAACACTGATTCCAATGAAGGGGTTTCATTCATCTTCCAAGGAGAATGTATTCTTGAGTGACCAGGGAGCTCTGCTACTAGTTATGTTAGATGGGGTTAAATTCTACTTCAAGAAAGAACCCACAACAGGAAATGCAATTCACGCACTCGCGTTAAGTCTGAGCAGTTTGTGTTCCTAACATGCTTCTCAATGTGGATAAAAAGACTGAGGCTCTTCTCGGACTCACAACGCCAGGGACCCCCAGTTCGATTCTGGCCCATCGAGTCTGCATCGACCACAATCCCACCCGGGCCCCGTTCCTGGAACCCCTCATATTTACCCTGCTAGTCCCACCACCCCCCTCGACACTAGGTTCAATTGAGCATGGCCAATCCATGCTCATGGGAGAGGACCTGGCAGATGGAGTACAATGTTAGCAAGTGTGAGGTTATCCACTTTGGTAGAAATAATAATGGGAGGGATTACTATTTAAAGGGCGAAAAGCTGCAGCGTGCTACGGTGCAGAGGGACCTGGGCGTCCTTGTGCACGAGTCACAAAAACCCAGTCTGCAGGTGCAGCAGGTGATCAAGAAGGCGAATGGGATGCTGGCCTTTATAGCGAGGGGGATTGAATATAAAAGCAGGGAGGTCTTGCTGCAACTGTACAGGGCATTGGTGAGGCCACAGCTGGAGTACTGTGTGCAGTTTTGGTCGCCGCACTTGCGGAAGGATGTATTGGCCTTGGAGGGACTGCAGAGGAGGTTCACTAGGCTGATACCGGAGATGAGGGGGTTGGCCTACGAGGAGAGATTGAATAGACTGGGTCTGTACTCATTGGAGTTTAGAAGGATGAGGGGGGATCTTATAGAGACGTATAAGATAATGAAGGGGATGGATAGGGTAGATGTAGAGAGATTCTTCCCGCTTAGAAAGGATAGCAGGACTAGAGGGCACAGCCTCAAAATAAGTGGGGGGGGGGGGGGGGGGGGGGGGGGCGTGTGGGGGGGGGGGGGGGCATTTTAGAACGGAGTTGAGGAGGAACTTCTTCACTCAAAGGGTGGTAAATCTCTGGAATTCTCTGCCCGTTGAAGTGGTGGAGGCTACCTCGCTAAATATATTTAAGTCACGGGTAGATAGGTTTCTGATAGACAAGGGAATTAAGGGTTATGGGGAGAAAGCGGGAAAGTGAAACTGATCCACTTCAGATCAGCCATGATTTTATTGAATGGCGGGGCAGGCTCGAAGGGCTAGATGGCCTACTCCTGCTCCTATTTCTTATGTTCTTAATCCACCTAACCTGTACATCTTTGGCTTATCACACAGACCGTGACCCGAGGCTGGAATTGAACCCGGGTCTCTGGCACTCTGAGGCAGCAGTGCCACTGTGCCGTCCAGAGTTTGCACATTCTCCTCGTGTCTGCGTGGGTTTCCTCCGGGTACTCCGGTTTCCTCCCACTGTCCAAAGATGTGCGGGTTAGGTTGATTGGCCATGCTAAGATTGCCCTTGGTATCCTGAGATGTATAGGTTAGATGGACTAGTGGGTAAATATGTAGGGATATGGGGGTAGGACCTGGGTGGGATTGTGGTCTGTGCAGACTTGATGGGCCGAATGGCCTCTTTCTGTACTGTGGGGATTCTAATTCTAGTTCTAGACTCCCCCACCATTGGGAACATTCTTTTTGAATCTACCTTGTCTAACCCAGTTAGAATTTAATAATTTCTATGAGATGCCCTCTCACTCTTCTAAACTCCAGGGAATATCATTCTAACCGACTTATTAACTCCTCAGATGACAGACCTGCCATCCCAGGAATCAGCCTGGTAAACCTTCGCTGTACTCCTTCTATAGCAAGGACACCCTTTCTCAGATAAGGAGACCAAAACTGCACACAATACTCTAGGTGTGGCCTCACCAATGCCCTGTACAATTGCAATAAAACATCGCAATCCCTTTACTCCAGTCCTTGGAGTTGGGTGCCACTCCAGACTTGATGTTTGGTGACAGTGTGGGACAGCAGTGGGGCCCAATAAGTTGGGGTGAGCTTATGTATCCCTGAGGATTTTGACAACACTCTTTTCCCGGTCAAGTCATCAGGTAGATGACCAGACAGCTGAAAGTAGCCTCCTCAGAGGATCCCTGCACTGCAGAAGAGGCCATTCAGCCCATTGAGTCTGCACCAACTCTCTGACAGAATATTATACCCAGGCCCTTTCCACTATGTTGGGGCTACTGGGGATTTTTCATGAACGTCTGTATAAGCTGTGTATGTTTATTGATGTCTCTTTTTGTTATATCCACAGGTGATTCGGTCCACCTTGTTGGCCAACAAGGGGCATACACGTGGTGGGTCGTGCGAGGGCTGCTCTTGGATGTTCCTTTGAGAGTTGCCTAGTGCTTCACGTCGTTAGTGTACGCTTAAACTGGACCATCTGACGGGCAACACGACAGCTCAGTGACTATCACTGTTTGCTGTGCAGATACAGGGACCCGGGTCGGATCTCCGACTTGGGTCGGTGTCTGCGGGAGTTTGCACATTCTCCCCGTGCTTGCGTGGGTTTTCTCCGGGGGCTCCGGTTTCCTCCCACACCCCAAAAATGTGCTGATTGGTGTTAACAAATTGTCCCTAAATTAGACCTCCCTTCAATCTGGCGCACATATAATTCTCTAAATTTGTACCCTTTTATTGTGGAGTCCAAGAGGCGTAGACAAAAGTAGGTAGGAAAAGGATTGGAATGAGGTACTCAGCGAATGTTAAAATGGGCGACGTGGGCTTGTAGGGCCAAAGGGCCTGTTTCCTGTGCTGTGTTGTTCTTTGTTCTTTAACTCGTGAGATTACTATCAAATAAACTGGTTGGACTCTAACCTGGCGTTGTGAGACTTCTTACTGTGTTTACCTCAGTCCAACGCCAGCATCTCTACATCATATGCCCATAACCCCATGGTTAGTCTTTCTCACCTATGCGTCATTTTTCTAGTTGATTTATTAGTGCCACGAGTAGGCTTACATTAACACTGCAATGAAGTTACTGTAAAAATCCCCAGTTTCATCCCACAGTCCAGAGATGTGCATATTAGGTGGATTGGCCATGCTAAATTGACCCTCAGTGTCAGGGAGATTAGCGGAGGAGTGGTTACAGGGATGGGACCTGGATGGGACTGTTGTCAGTGCTTGTTCGATGGGCCGAATGGCCTTCTTCTGCACTGTAAGGATTCTATGATGCTTTTCTATGATTCCCCCCAGTTTTCGCACTCTTAGGGTACACTGAGGGTGAATTTAGCGCGGCTATTGCACTGTAACTGGCACGCCTTTCGGGCTGTGGGAGGAAACCGGAGCAGCCAGAGGAAACCCACGCAGACACGGGGAGAATGTGCAAACTCCGCACAGACAGCGAACTGGGGCTGGAATCGAACCCGGGTCCCTGGCGCCGTGGGGTTGCAGTGCTAACCACCGTGCCACGCTGTCTTGAGGAGATTAAAAGCACCAGTGTGCCAAATTTCGAGACACTTTTTGGCACCCTGTCCTCAGGTCGGAATGACTCTGTCGCGATTGTGCAGAAACTTCCACCCCAGGAATTTGACTGTGGAATCCACAAGCGTTCAAAATCGGATTCTGCGAAACGTTCTCTCACTTTGAAGAACAAGGTTTTATTAAATGTCGATGTTTCATTAATTGATAGGGTTGGAGGGCCTGGCTTTGTTGCCAATTAGAACCAGTAATTGGAAAAACTTTATTAAAAATTGCAACGCGTGTTTTGCAAGCGTGGATTATGCTACATTGTCATTCGCAAAGTTAACTGATTACCAAAATTGCGTCAAGCTTTGGGCTTCCATTTCATTGGGCGGCGTAACCTTTTAACAGTGAGGAGATGCAGCGAGGTCACAGACAAGACACATTCTCACAGTGGAAGAAAGGGGAGACGTTGAAAAGCTGGAACTCCCTGGGCGGTGGAAGATCCAGCGATTACAATGAAACGGACAAAAGAGGCTTATGATAAATGTCAGGCTTATAATGCAACCAAACTAAATTCAGAAAGAAAACAGGGAAAAAAAGAGGGGCAACGAGAGCATGTCAGAACGGATGAATATGTAACGTTAAAGGGAATTTCAAAAGCTTTTTTTCTAAACATGCATGGGGCGATTTTCCCAAACAGTAACCAAGCAGGGAAAGAACATAAGAACATAAGAAATAGGAGCAGGAGTAGGCCATCCAGCCCTTCGAGCCTGCCCCGCCATTCAACAAGATCATGGCTGATCTGTCGTGGCTCAGTTCCACATTCCCGCCCTCTCCCCATAACCCTTAATCCCCTCGCTTATCAAAAACCCATCAACCCGCGTCTTAAAAATATTGAGCGAGGCAGCCTCCACCACTTCAACGGGCAGAGAATTCCAGAGATTCACCACCCTTTGAGTGAAGAAGTTCCTCCTCAACTCCGTTCTAAACCGCACCCCCTTTATCTTGAGGCTGTGCCCCCTAGTCCTACTGTCCTTTCTGAGCGGGAAGAGTCTCTCCACCTCTATCCTATCCATCCCATTCATCATCTTATACGTCTCAATGAGATCTCCCCTCATTCTTCTAAACTCTAACGAGTACAAGCCTAATTTTTCAGCCTCTCCTCATAGTTCAACCCCCTCAACTCCGGTATCAGCCTAGTAAACCTCCTCTGCACTCCCTCTAAGGCTAAAATATCCTTGCGTAAGTGCGGCGCCCAAAACTGCACACAGTACTCCAGCTGCGGCCTCACCAATGCCCTATACAGCTGCAGCAAGACCTCCCTACTTTTATATTCAATTCCCCTCGCTATGAAGGCCAGCATCCCATTCGCCTTCCTGACCACCTGCTGCACCTGCAGGCTGGGGTTTTGCGACTCATACACAGCACGCAAGAAACAATATTTTTCGCTTAGGCAGCATGGTAGCACAACAAGGAACAAAGAACAACACAGCACGGGAAACAGGCCCTTCAGCCCAACGAGCCCACGCCACCATCTTAACAATGTATTTTTCCGACAACTCCCTTGACCCGTGTCTATGCTTATGGTACCCCCTATTGGAAACCAGATTCAGGGGAGAACAATTTAGGGACAATTTGTTACACCAATCAGCCTAACAGCACATCTTTGGGGCGTGGGAGGAAACCGGAGCACCCGGAGAAAACCCACGCAAGCACGGGGAGAATGCGCAAACTCCCACAGACACCGACCCAAATCCATGTATCTGCACAGCAATCAGTGATAGTCACTGAGCTGCTGTGGTGAGTCACTGAGCTGTTGTGGTGTGGTGTGTTGTGGTTAGCACTGCTGCTTCACAGCTCCAGGGACCTGGGTTCGATTCCCGGCTCGGTTCACTGTCTGCGCGGAGTTGGCACATTCTCCTCGTGTCTGCGTGGGTTTCCTCCGGGTGCTCCGGTTTCCTCCCACAGTCCAAAAATGCGTGGGTTAGGTTGACTGGCCATGCTAAGAAATTGCCCCTTAGTGTCCTGAGATGCATAGGTTAGAGGGATTAGTGGGTAATGATATGGGGGTAGGGCCTGGATGGGATAGTGGTTGGTGCAGACTCGATGGGCCGAAGGGCCTCTTTCTGCACTGTAGGGATCTTTGATTCTATTCACTATATCTTAATACGTGACCATAATAAATCGAATCAAAAAGATGGCAAAAAGCAGAGAGCATTGAAAATGTGTAAATAGTGGAGTCTCATAGTCCCAGGATTGCTGCTCTTAGGGGTGTTTATTAGTGACCTTGACTGTGTATGGAAGGTATAATTTTAATATGTTTGTCACATACACAAATCTCAACAATGTCACAAATTAGTACCAGTCTTCAGAAGCGCATGAAAAGAAATGTGAAGACGTATGGTTGTAATATTGCTGCAATAGTAATCCAGGCTCCCCAGGCTAATACCCTGAGGGCATGGGTTCAAATCTCATCATTATAGCTGGTGGGATTTAAATCCACATTGTAAATCTGGAATATAAAGCCCCTCGCAGTAATGGTGAACATGAAACTATTCAGCGATGTAAAAATCTATCAGGTTCGCTAACGCCTTTTAGAGAAGGAAATCGGCCACTCTGGTCCCCGTCTGCTCTACACAGGGTTATAGAATCCCTACAGTGCAGAAAGAGGTTATCCAGCCCATCGGATCTGCATTCAACCTCTGAGAAAGCATCCCATTCCAGACCTCCCTGCCACCCTATCCCTGTAGCTCTGCAATGGCCAATCCATCTAAGTGACTTACTTTTTTATAGAACCCCCACAGTGTGGAAGGAGACATTCAGCCCATCAAGCCTGACAACAGTCCCCCTCGTGTAACCTCATATATCTATCCTGCTAGTCCCCCGATATTAAGGGGCAATTTAGCATGGCCAATCCACCTATCCCGCACATCTTTGGACTGTGGGAGGAAACCGGAGCACCCGGAGGAAACCCATGCAGAGACGGGAGGCCATACAAACTCGACACAGGCAATGACCCAAGGCCAGAGTTGAACATAGGTCCCTGGCACTGTGCTAACCACTGTGCCACCATAAGGAGCCATTTATCATGACCAATCCACCTTATCTGCACATCTTTGGACACTAAAGGGCAATTTTGCATGGCCAATCCATCTATCGTACACATCTTTGATCTCTAAGGGAGAATTTAGCACAGCTAGTCTACCTGACCTGCACGTTTTTGGATACTAAGGGGCAACTTAGATCATAGAACCCGACACAGTGCAGAAAGAGGCCCTTCGGCCCATCGAGTCTGCACCTAACACAATCCCACCCAGGCCCTACCCCTATATCCCTACATATTATACCCACTAATCCCTCTAACCTACACATCCCTGGACACTAAGGGGCAATTTCTCAGCATGGCCAATCAACCTAACCCGCACATCTTTGGACTGTGGGAGGAAACCGGAGCACTCGGGGAGAATGTGCAAACTCCACACAAACAGTGACCCGAGCCGAGAATCGAACCCAGGACCCTGGAGCTGTGAAGCAACAGTGCTAACCCACTGTGCTACCGTGCTGCCCAATGGCCAGCCTACCTAACTTGCACATCTTTGGACACTAAGGGACAATTTAGCATGGCCAATCCACCTAATCTGGACATCTTTGGACACTGAAGGACAATTTAGCATGGTCAATCCACCTAACCTGCACATCTTTGGACACTAAGGGACAATTTAGCATGACCAATCCACCTAACCTGCTCATCTTTGGACACTAAAGGACAATTTAGCATGACCAATCCACCTAACTTGCTTATCTTTGGACACTAAGGGGCAATTTAGCATGGCCAATCCACCTAACCTGCACATCTTTGGACACTGAGGGGCAATTTAGCATGGCCAATCCACCTAACCTGCGCATCTTTAGATACTAAGGGACAATTTAGCATGGCCACATCACCCAACCTACACATCTTTGGATACTAAGGGGCAAATCGGCATGGAAAATCCATCTAACCTGCAAATCCTTGGTCACTATGGGGCAATTTAGCATGGCCAATCTACCTAACCTAGACATCTTTGGAGTGTGGGAGGAAACCGGAGTACCCAGAGGAAACCCACACAGACACGAGGAGAATGTGCTGACTCCGCACATTCGCCCAAGCCAGGAACCAAACCCAGGTCTCTGATGCCGTGAAGCAGCAGTGCTAACCACTGTCGCACCACGTTGCCCATTGTGACTCCTGACTCACAGCGATGTAGTTGACTCTTAAGTACCCTCTGAAATGGACTAGCAAGCCCCTCGGTTGAAAGGCAATTCGAGGATGGATCACAAATGTTGGCTTCTTCCAAAATCCCCGTTAACAGATAGAGATCCAGCTCCTCCTAAAAGTTAACCCCAATTCCTTTGAGAGTGCAACAGATTTGTCATATTTTCAGTGGGAAATTTAGCTCTGCCCAAACTCTTGGGCACGAAATAACAATGAAAGTGGATGAGGTCTGTAAAATAATGAGGGGCACAGATCAGCTAGATAGTCAATATCTTTTCCCAAAGGTAGGGGAGCCTAAAACTAGAGGGCATAGGTTTAAGGTAAGAGGGGAGAGATAGTAAAGTGTCCAGAGGGGCAATTTTTTCACACAGAGGGCGGTGAGTGTCTGGAACAAGCTGCCAGAGGTAGTAGTAGAGGCGGGTACAATATCGTCTTTATTTAGAGCATTTAGACAGTTACATGGCTACAATGGGTATAGAGGGATATGGGCCAAATGTGAGCAGTTGGGATTAGCTTAGAGGTTAAAAAAGATGGGCAAGTTGGCCAAAGGGCCTATTTCCATGCTGTAAACCTCCATGACTCTATGACGCACTTTGGGGGTACAATTTGAGTGTTCTCTCTTTGAGCTGTGGCATCAGTGGGCACAACAGTTGTTAGCCCTGCTGCCTCACAGCTTCAGGGTTCCATTCCGGCCTCGCGCGTCCTTCCCGTGTCCGCTTGGGTTTCCTCCGGGCGCTCCGATTTCCTCCCACGCTGAATCTGTACTTCCACTGGTCGCTGGATGGGTAGAGAGAGAGAATTGGCCACCAGGAATGTCAGCGGGGAGATTCACACCCGCCTCATCTTAACCCGGATGGCGCGGGGGGGATTTTTGCCGGGCCTCGCTCGCCCCGAAATATCCCGCCCGAGATCAGCGGACATTTCCACGCTGCGTCCCCCACCCGCTCCGATTGTCCCCTTAATCTGGTTTCCAACGGGGGGGGGGGGTACCGTAAGCATAGACATGGGTCAAGGTGTGGGGGAGGAAAAGCACATTGTTATGATGGCGGGGCGGGCTCGTTGGGCCGAAGGGCCTGTTTCCCCGTGCTGTGTTGCTCTTTGTTCTTTGACAGTAGAATCCCAGCCCGTGAGTCGAGTTCAGCGAGAGATGAGACTGCTGTTAGTCAAGGCTTTGCACGAGGTGGGTAAAGCGAGGGATCCAATCTTGAACTGAACGGCTGAGTTAAACAGCCGCTTTGGCGTGGGATTACGCTCTCGCGAACCGAAGCCTTGCTTTGAGATTGTAACACTGCACTTGACTTACTCCCGGCAACCACACCTGACAGGCTAACCTTGAGAAACACGGCCTGCTCCAGTTTCTGATGGGAAGAAAAAGCCCTGCCTTAATCAGCAAGTATGATCAAAATGAGTGTTATTGATTTGAACAGTAATGAAGGGCTGCTTTTATGTTGCCACCAGACTGGATAAAGGCTGCTTGCTTTGAAGGTCAAAATTGTTCGGAGCATCAGTTGTTCTGCTATCCTCGATTTCCCACCAGTGAGAAGCTCTGTTTATGCTATCGATTTGCCAGCCTGTGTTGTCTGAGCCATGAAAGTCTATCTTTGAAGGGTTTTTCAACTCAACATGGCTCCCGCGGCGAACCAAACTCAGTCAGGACTTTCTTAATATTTATTATTCGTTAGTGGGGCCTCACCACCAGTTGGCTGAGCCAGCATTTATTGCCAATCCCCAACCGTAGAAAACCCTACAGAAAGAGGCCCTTCTGCCCATCGAGTCTGCGCTGACCACAATCCCACCCACGCCCCTACCTCCAAAGAGAGAGAACAACACAGCACAGGAAACAGGCCCCTTGGCCCTACGAGCCCACGTTGCCCATTTTAACACTCACTGAGTGCCTCATTCCAATCCTTCTTCTACCTACGACTTTTGTCTACGCCTCTTGGACTCCACAATAAAGGCGTGCAAATTTAGAGAATTATATGTGCGCCAGATTAAGGGGGGTCTAATTTAGGGACAATTTGTTAACACCAATCAGCACGTTTTTGGGGGGGTGTGGGAGGAAACCGGAGCACCCGGAGAAAACCCACGCGAGCACGGGGAGAATGTGCAAACTCCCACAGACACCGACCCAAGTCGGAGATCCGACCCGGGTCCCTGTATCTGCACAGCAAACAGTGATAGTCACTGAGCTGTCGTGTCGCCCGTCAGTTTAAGCGTACACTAACGACGTGAAGCACGAGGCAACTCTCAACACAACATCCAAGAGCAGCCCTCGCACGACCCATCGCGTGTATGCCCATATCGCTACATATTTTACCCACTAATCCCTCTAACCTAAGCACCTCAGGACACCAATTTTTTAGCATGGTCAATCGACCGAACCCGCACAGCTTTGGACTGTGGGAGGAAACCGGAGGAAACCCACGCAGACACGGGGAGAATGTGCAAACTCCACACAGACAGTGACCCGAGCTGGGAATCGAACCCAGGACCCTGGAGCTGTGAAACAGCAGTGCTAACCACTGTGCTACCGTGCTGCCCATTTATTGCCCATCCCTGACCCACCCCCTCCCTGAGGGCATTTTAGAGTCCGCCACTATTACAAAGAACAAAGAACAAAGAACAACCCAGCACGGGAAACAGGCCCTTCGGCCCAACGAGCCCGCGCCGCCGCATCGCCCTACACCTATTCTACCCTGCATGTCTACGAATGGGACCCTACTCAGTCAGATTCAGGGAAGAAATAGTGTCAATTTGGTGGAAACCAATTAGCCTAAGAGCACATCTTTGGGGTGTGGGAGGAAACCGGAGCGCCCGGAGGAAACCCACGCAACCACAGGGAGAATGCGCAAACTCCCACAGACACAGGCCCAAATCCATGTATCTGCACAGCTAGCAGTGCTAGTCACTGAGCTGTTGCGGTGCCCGTCTATCGGTCCAGGATCAAGCACACACACCGACATGAAGTACTAGGCCACTCCTGGACTTCCAAGAGCAGCCCACGCACAACCTGCCGTGTGCATGCCCCTCGCTTGACACGAGGTGGACCTCCACCTGTGGAATAAAGACAAAACATATTAGTTATACAGCCTGCCCTTCCGGTGTCTCCCGAGGTTTACCCTATTTAATAGCCCCTACCATATCCCTCCATTCCCGTTTCACTCATATGCCTATCTAACTGCATCTTAAACGAGTCCAACGTGCCTGCCTCCACCACCCTACTCGGTAGCGCATTCCAGACCCCCACAACTCTCTGTGTAAAGAACCTTCCTCTTACCTCCAAATTATACCTCCCCCCCCTCACCCTTAATTGATGACCTCTTGTGTTCGTACCCAGTCTAGGGAGCAGTCTCTCACTATTAACTCTATCTATTCCCTTCAGTATCTTATATACCTCTATCATGTCCCCTCTCAATCTCCTTCTTTCCAAGGAGAATAGCCCCAGTCTCTTCAGTCTCTCCTCGTAACCCAGTCCCCCCATGCCAGGCAACATCCTGGTAAACCTCCTCTGCACCCTTTCCAGAGACTCCACGTCCTTCCGGTAATAAGGTGACCAGAACTGGACGCAGTACTCCAAATGCGGTCTAACCAACGTTCTGTATAACTGAAGCATTAGACGGCAGCTTTTATACTCTAAGCCCCTTCCTATAAAGGCTAACATCCCATAAGCCTTCCTAACAACGTTCTCCACTTGTGACACAACCTTCATGGATTTGTGGACCTGCACTCCCAGGTCTCTCTGTACATCAATACTCCTAATCGGCCTACCTTTTATCACATAACTCCTCTCTGCATTATTCCTTCCAAAATGCATCACCTCGCATTTGTCAGGATTAAATGCCATCTGCCACCTATCTGCCCACTGCACCAACCTATCTATATCCTGTTGTATCACCTGACAATCCAGCTCTGTACCCGCCAACCCTGCCATCTTGGTGTCATCAGCAAACTTGCTGATCACACCACCTACTCCCTCTTCTAAGTCATTTATGTAGACTACAAAGAGGAGAGGTCCCAGTACCGAGCCCTGCGGCACACCACTGGTCACTGGCCTCCAGCCCGACAAGGTACCCTCCACAACTACCCTCTGTCTCCTATTTCCCAACCAGTTCTCAATCCACCTAACTACCTGGCCTCGTATCCCATGCGCCTTAACCTTTTCTACCAGCCTACCGTGAGGGACTTTGTCAAACGCCTTACTGAAATCCATGTAGATGACATCAACGGCTCTCCCATCGTCAACCGTTTTTGTCACCTCCTCAAAGAATTCCACCAGATTCGTAAGGCAAGACCTCCCTCTAACAAAGCCATGTTGCGTATCCCTAATCAGATCGCAACGCTCCAAATGCTCATACATCCTACCCCTAAGTATTTTTTCCATTAACTTCCCTACCACCGACGTCAAACTCACTGGCCTATAATTCCCAGGGTTATCCCTACTACCTTTTTTGAACAACGGGACCACATTTGCTACCCTCCAGTCTTCTGGGACCTCACCTGTGTCCAAAGAAGAGACAAAGATGTGCGCCAGAGGCCCAGCAATTTCATCTTTCGCCTCCCTAAGCAGCCTGGGATAAATACCATCAGGCCCCGGAGCTTTATCCGTCCTTACGCTACCTAAAAGCCCTAGCACTTCCTCTCTCGTAATAACTATATCCTGCAACTGAACCTCCGCTCCCTCCAAGAGACCGCACGATTCCGAACCCCTCTCCTTCGTGAATACCGACGCAAAGTATTCATTCAGGAGCTCCCCCATTCCCTCCGACTCAATACACAACTCTCCACTCTTGTCCCTAAGAGGACCAATTTTCCCTCTAACTACTCTCTTGCCTCTAATATAGGAATAAAATGCCTTAGGATTATCCTTAATCCTACCGGCCAAAGCCATCTCATGCCCTCTCTTCGCCCTTCTAATTCCCCTTTTTAGCTCCCTCCTACTCTCTCTATATTCCTCCAGCGCACACTCCGTACCCATTTGTTTTGACCTATCATACGCCTCCCTCTTCTTCCTAACCAAGTCTTCAATATCCCCCGTAATCCACGGCTCTCTAATCCTACCTTTCCCATCCTTTCGCTTAACCGGAACAAACCTCCCCTGCAACCATTTCATTTTGTCCCTAAAAGCCTCCCACTTGCCAACCGTGGACTTGCCAGCTAACAGTCCCTCCCAGTCAGTTTGCTGCAGCTCCCTCCTAATCCTGCCATAGCTCGCCTTTCCCCAGTTCAGCACACTCCCGCTTGGACGGCACTCGTCCCTTTCCATTTTTATCCTAAAGTAGACGGACTTGTGGTCACTGTTCGCCACATGTTCGCCTACCTCTACCTCACCCACCTGCCCTGGCTCGTTTCCCAACACTAAATCCAGTATAGCCCCTCCCCTAGTCGGGCAAGTTACATACTGTTCTAGCGACCCTTCCATAACACATCTCACAAACTCCTCTCCCTCCGTACCCCCAGCTCTAGGCCCCCTCCAATTCACTCCGGGAAAATTAAAATCACCCACTACAACCACTCTATTCTTTCTGCACCTGTCCAAAATGCCCCTGCAAATTCCCTCCTCCACTGACTTTGGGCTGTTGGGTGGCCTATAGTACACCCCTAGCAGTGTGATCTCTCCCTTTTTATTCCTCAACTCCACCCACAGCGACTCAATCCCTATCTCTTCCATATCGCCCTCCCTCCGCACTACTGTGATGTTTTCCTTGACTAACAGTGCCACCCCTCCACCTCTCTTCAACCCTCCTCTGTCACACCTAAAACACCTGTACCCAGGAACATTCAGCTGCCAGTCCTGCCCTCCCCGTAACCACGTCTCCGTTACAGCCACCACATCCAACTGCCTCACAAACATCAAGGCCCTAAGCTCATCCGTTTTCCCTGCCACACTCCTAGCATTGAAACAGACACAGTTCAACCCACAAATGTCCCTCGGAACCACCTTCTCCCTTATAATTTTCCTTTCACCCGTCTCTCTCCCAGCCACCTCCCCACCCCCCCTCCCAATTAGTTTAAATCATTCCTGAACACCCCAGCTAACCTCCCTGCTAAGACACTAGTCCCCCTCCCGTTCAAATCCTCCCCACCCCTCCTGTACAGTTGCCTTTCTCTCCTAAACACCTCCCAATGATCTACATAAGTAAACCCCTCTACCCTACACCAGTCCCTCAACCATGCATTCAACTGCATGATCTCGTCATTCTTAGCCCTGCTCATACTGGGCAGCAACCCAGACAGTGCCACCCTAGAGGTCCTGCCCTTTAGTTTGGCCCCCAACTCCTTAAATTGCCTACGGACCTCTCCCCTACTCCTCCTTCCTATATCCCCCTCCCCTACATGTACTATGACCTCTGCCTGGGTCCCCTCCCCTTTCAAAATTCCCTCTACCCTTTCCATTATATCTTTTACCCCTGCTCCAGGGAGGCAGACCACCATCTTGGAGTCGCGCCCTTGCCCACAGAACCTCCTATCAATCCCTCGGACCCTCCCATCCCCTACCACTATCACCTTACCAGACCCTTTCCGTCCCTCTAAATCAGTCTCCCCTTCCTTCCTATTTTTCTGTGCCCCTGCCGACGAACCTTGGGGGGCCTCCGGGGAGGCCGGGGGACCCTGACTACTCTTCTTCTTCCTCTTTCCCCTCCTAACAGTCGTCCATCCTCCCTTCTCTTCCGCCCTTGAGACCTCCTCCTGCTCATGTTTCCCAGCCATTATCTCCTCATTTTCCCTAACTAGAAACGCATCTTCCAGTCGCCCCTCGAGTTGCCTGATCCGGGCCCTCAATCGCTGCAGTTCTAAACATTTACTGCAGATGTGTACCTTGGGGACCCGTGACACCACCAGGAACTCCCACATGTGGCACCGGACGCAACTTACATTCCTCCCTATATTCCCTGCCATGTCCCAACCTCCTGTAAGTGCCCAAGGTAGGAATCTGACTCTCACCTTCTCTAAGCCTGCACTCGCCTAAGCCCAGCAAGCCAAAGCCCTTCTCACTCAGTTCCCACTCACCCTTCTCACTCAGTTCCCACTCACTCCGCTGCCCGCTCCCGACGCTGCCCGCTCTATACTGCTACCCCTTTTTTATACCCCCCGCTCCCCCTTAACGACAATCCCCTGGATTACTTGGAGTCACGTGTAAGGCTGACCAGGTAAAGACAGCAGATTTCATAGAATCATAGAATCCCTACAATGCAGAGGAGGCGATTCAATCCATTGCCATCATCCCACCCAGGCCCTATCCACTAGCCCCATGTATTTAACCTACTAATCCCCTTGACACAAAGGGGCAATTTGGCATGGCCAATTCATCTAACCAGCACGTCTTTTTGGACTGTGGGAAGAAACCAGAGCGCCCAGAGGAAACCCACGCAGACACGGGGAGACTGTGTACAAGACAGTCACCCAAGCTGGGGATCGAACCCGCCTCTGGTGCTGTGAGGCGGGGCGGTTCCCACCTGGTAGTGTGACCCTGGCAGAGCCAGGATGCCAGGGGCAGTGCCAATGAGTTGGGGGTGCCTGAGGGCAAGGGTGGTCTGAGGGGGGGTGGGGTGCGTGAAGTGGGGATCAATGAAGTTACGGTGTTAATGTAAGCCCATTTGTGACACCTCATGAGTCTTTCAGATTGTGGGAGGAAACCGGAGTACCCGGAGGAAACCCACGCAGACATGGGGAGAATGTGCAGACTCCGCACAGACCCAAATCTGGGAATCAAACCTGGGTCCCTGGCATTGTGAGGCAACAGTGCTGACTACAGTGCCACCGCGCAAGAGAAACATGAAGTGGAGGGCCATGAATAGGGTGGGACATAAAGTGGAGGGCCATGAAGAGTGACCCATTGGGGGGGATCCCAATGATCTTTATTGGGGAGGTGGTAGGGAAACATCCCTTCACTGAGGGAGGACAGGGGATCCCCAGTGTCTGTGGGAGGATGGGGGGGTGGAAGTTCACTTTGAGTTTGATCAATCTCATAGAGAATTCTAACAGGACTGGACAGGTTAGATGCATATTCCTGATGATGGGGGGAGTCCAGAACCAGGGGTCACGGTCTGAGGATTGGGGGTAGACCATTTGGGACGGAGGTGAGGAGACAGTTCTTCACCCGGGGAGCCTGTGGAATTCATTCCCACGGGAAGCAGTTGATGCCAAAACATTGAATGTATCCAAGAGGCGGCTGGTTAGAGCACTTGGGGCGAATGGGATCAAAGGTTATGGGGAGAAAGCTGGATTAGGCTATTGAGTTGGGTGATCAGCCATGATTGTAATGAATGGTGGAGCAGGCTCGAAGGGCCAAATGGCCTCCTCCTGCTCCTATCTTCTATGTTTCTCTGAAGCAGACGCGATGGACCAGATGCCTTGTTTCCGCTCTCATAATCCCACGGCCTAATTTTAGTGTTTAAGCGCCTCTGTTAAACAGTGAAAAGTTTTTCTCTCAACTCCCCTCGGAATCTTTTGCCCTTTACCCTAAAGCTACGCCCTCCCTCGTGACTGACCCCCTCAGCGAAAGGGGAACAGCTGCCTCCTACGTGCCCAGCCTTAACAATGTTGAGGGCCTACATTGCAGATGAAGGCCATTCAGTCCATCAAGTCCACACAGACTCTCTAGTCCAAAAGAATATCTTATCCAGGTCCTCCCCCCTGCCCTATCCAGTAACCCCACATATTTATCATGATTTATCCACGTCTTGTGACACTAAGGGCAAATTAGGATGGCCACTCCATCCCAACCCAGGCTCTATCCCCGCACACTTACCCTGCTAACCCCTATGATGCTAAGGGATGATTTAGCATGGCCAATCCTACCCATCTTTGGAGCGCCACGCAGGCACAGGGGAAAGTGACAGAGAGTGACCTGATTGCCAGAATTGAACCCGGATCTCTGGCGTTTTGAGGCAGCAGTGCCACAATGAAGGAATTTCATCAGAAGGTAACACCATGGGGATAATAAGCGTGGAACACAGACCTCCCCAGAAGGGGATCCGGCAATGCGCCCCGGGTTACTTTTAGCTCAACTGCTCTGATGATTTTCCAATGGGGGCTGCCTCACTGGCAGCCAGCGATACGGAACGCTTGGGTGTTTCGATGCTCTGTGTTAAAGCATTCTTGAATATCTCTAATGCTTTCGTCTGCACCAATTTGAGCATCTTGCAAAAAGATTGGACCTCGGGGACACAATTTTCTATTTTAAACTTGAGAAGTGGAGTCAGAAACAATTTTCTATTAACCCCGCTATTGTACTGGCTGATTTCCAATTCCAGGTTGCCTCATGTCCTACATTTACATACGGTGCAATATTTTTAGGCAAAAAGAAAATGACAGCGTGTGTTGCAAACATGAAAGTCCAACGAAACCTTGAAAAGAGGCTTCAATTATCTAAACATTCCAGCTTCTGTCAGAAGTCTCCTTGAGCTCCTTTCTTGCCTCTCCCACTTTGTCACCTTCCACAACCATAGGACATCCCAAAGCACTTTATAGCCAATGATATGAGATGGATTGGCCATGCTAAATAGCCCCTTGGTGTCCAAAGATGTGCAGGTTAGGTGGATTGGCCATGCTAAATTGCCCCTTGGTGTCCAAAGATGTGTAGGTTAGGTGGATTGGCCATGCTAAATTGTCCCTTGGTGTCCAAAGATGTGTAGGTTAGGTGGATTGGCCATGCTAAATTGTCCCTTGGTGTCCAAAGATGTGTAGGTTAGGTGGATTGGCCATGATAAGTTGTCCCTTGGTGTCCAAACATGTGTAGGTTAGGTGGATTGGCCATGCTAAATTGTCCCTTGGTGTCCAAAGATGTGTAGGTTAGGTGGATTGGCCATGCTAAATTGTCCCTTGGTGTCCAAAGATGTGTAGGTTAGGTGGATTGGCCATGATAAGTTGTCCCTTGGTGTCCAAAGATGTGTAGGTTAGGTGGATTGGCCATGCTAAATTGTCCCTTGGTGTCCAAAGATGTGTAGGTTAGGTGGATTGGCCATGCTAAATTGCCCCTTAGTGTCCAAAGATGTGTAGGTTAGGTGGATTGGTCATGCTAAATTGCCCCTTAGTGTCCAAAGATGTGCGGGTTAGGTGGATTGGCCATGCTAAATTGTCCCTTGGTGTCCAAAGATGTGTAGGTTAGGTGGATTGGCCAGGCTAAATTGTCCCTTGGTGTCCAAAGATGTGTAGGTTAGGTGGATTGGCCATGCTAAATTGCCTCTTAGTGTCCTTAGATGTGCAGGTTAGATGGATTGGCCATTCTAAATTGCCTCTTAGTGTCCAAAGATGTGCAGGTTAGTGGAATTGGCTGTGCTAAAAGGTGCAACATAAATTCATTCCAAGGGAGAGGTAATGTGTTAAGGGAGGACGAGGCCACCAAGGGAAGTCAGGGATAGCATAAAAGAAAAGGAGAGAGCATACCATCAGTTGCGGGCGGAATAGTGGGAAGCCAGAGGCTTTTAAGTGCAATCAGAGGACAACTAAACAAACAGTAAGGACGTAGAAGATGAAATATCAGTTGGACAGTAAAAAAAAGAGAATTGCAAAACGTTTTTCAATATGTACAAGGTAAGAGAGGGACAGGAATAAATATTACACTGTTGGAAAATGAGTCTGGAGAATTAGTGATGGGGGACAAAAAGATGACAGAGGAACTGAACAGTACTTTGTTTCAGTCTGCATAGTGGAAGATACCAGTAATGTACCTGGACTTCAGGGACAGAGGTAAAAGTGGTGGCCATCACTGAGGAGAAGGGAAGCTGAAAGTGTCTGAAGATGGATAAGTCACCTGGATCAGGTGGACAACACACTGGGGCTCTGAAGGAAATAGCTGTGGAGATTGCTGATCACTCAGGAATCACTGGAGTCAAGGAAGGTCATGATGTGGAGATGCCGGCGTTGGACTGGGGTAAACACAGTAAGAAGCCTCTCAACACCAGGTTAGAGTCCAACCAGTTTATTTGATAGTAATCTCCACACACCTACGACGTTTTCGAAAACTTGTGAAGTTAAACTGGTTGGACTCTAACCTGGTGTTGTGAGACTTCTTACTGTCAAGAAAGGTCTCAGAGGACTGCAAATAAGCTAATGTGACACCCCTGTTTGAGAAGGGAGGGAGGCAGAAGATGGGAAATTATAGGCCTCACCAGGTTGTGGTAAGACCTTTGAGTCCATGATTAAGTCAACATATTGCCGTAGTGCCTCCAATGCCAGAATATCAGACCATCGGAGGAAACCCATGCAAGAAATGGGGAGAATGTGCAAAGTTTCTGGGCTAATAGACTACTGATAATACCATAGCTATGTTACAATCTTCATGTTACAACTGCACAAGACATTGATAAGGCCACATTTGGGGTACAGAGAACAAAGAACAACACAGCATGGGAAACAGGCCCTTCGGCCCAATGAGCCCGCGCCGCCATTTCAACATTGTGAGTCCCCTCTTCCTCCCATGACCCTTGCCTGCGCTTATGGCACTCCACATTGGAAAGCAGATTGAGGGGAGACTAATTTAGGGACAATTTGTTACACCAATCAGCCTAAGAGCACATCTTTGGGGTGTGGGAGGAAACCGCAGCACCTGGAGAAAACCCACGCAAGCACGGGGAGAATGCGCAAACTCCCACAGACACCGACCCAAATCCATGTGTCTGCACAGCAATCAGTGATAGTCACTGAGCTGTCGTGTTGCACGTCAGTTGGTCCAGTTTAAGCGTACACTAATGACGTGAAGCACTAGGCTACTGTCAAAACATCCAAGAGCAGCCCTCGCACGACCCATCGCGTGTGTGCCCCTCATTGGACAACAAGGCGGACCGAATCGCCTGTGGATTAAAAGAGAAAAACATGAATACCATGCACATCTTATGCAATGTAGTGTACAATCTGGTTACCCTGTCATAGGGAGGGTGTTATTAAATTGGGAGGGGTATTTCCAAGGACGTTACCAGGGCTCAGGGAGCTGGAGAGGCTGGATAGGCTGGGACATTTTTGACTGGAGCATGGTAGGATGGAGGGTGACCTCATAGAGATTTATAAAATCATGCGGGGCAGAGATAAGGTGAATTGCCAAGATATTTCCTCCCAGGATAGGGGAGTCCAAACCTAGAGGCTAAAGGTCGAAGGTGAGAGGGGAAAGATTTCAAAGGGACCTGAGGGGTAATTTATTCACACATGGAAACACGCGTGTATGGAATGAGCTGCCAGAGGAGGTGGTGGAGGCGGATACGATAATAACACTTAAAAGACATTTGGACAGGGACGCAATGGTTTAGAGGGGTATGGGCCAAATGCAGGCAAAAGGGTTTAGGAAGCCTGGTGGCATGGATGAGTTGGGCCAAAGGGCCTGTTCCCATGCTGTGTATCTCTGCGACTCTATCGCTCTTAATCCCACTTTGGAACTCTCAACTTGGGTCAGTCAATAGGTGCCCCAGCCCCGAGGGGCGAACTGGATGAAGTGCTGCCTCTCATTGCTGTTTGTTCCGTGGTGGAACCTCCCTCTCACTGAGCGAATTCACCCCGATTAAACCCTTCATTAGTAAGGGGGACAATGAGACATATTGGGGGGGGTGGTGTGGACCTCATCTGTCACTCAAGCCACACTTTGGGGGGGCACGCTAGCAACAGTGGGTTAGCACTGCTGCTTCACAGCTCCAGGGACCTGGGTTCGATTCCCGGGTCACTGCCTGTGTGGAGTTTGCACATTCTCCCCGTGTCTGCGTGGGTTTCCTCTGGGTGCTCTGGTTTCCTCCCGCAGTCCAAAGATATGCGGGTTAGGTTGATTGGCCGTGCTAAATTGCCCCTTAGTGTCCTGAGATGCTTAGATTAGAGGAGATTGTTTTAAATAAGGGTCATTAGCATTGGGGCGTCCCTGGTAATGTAAATGGGTATAGTATGATAATAATGTTTTTTCTCTTTTCATTCACAGGTTTTAAGTCGGTCCGCCTCGTGTCCAACGAGGGGCATACACGCGATGGGTCGTACTGGGGCTGCTCTTGGTTGTTCGAGATTGGCCTAGTGCTTCATGTCATTAGTGTGTGCCTAAACTGGACCAGATACTGGGCAAGAGGGCAGCTCAGTGACTATCACTGATTGCTGTACAGCCACATGGATTGGGGCCGGTGTCTGTGGGAGTTTGCGCATTCTCCCCGTGCTTGCGTGGGTTTTCTCCGGGTGCTCCGGTTTCCTCCCACACCCCAAAGATGTGCTGTTGGGCTGATTGGCAGGAATAAATTGTCCCCAAATCAGATTCCCTCAATCTGGATGGCCATAAAACATCAGACAGGGGTCGTGGGTGGAGAGGGGGGCTGGTGGTGTTGAGATGGCGGCGTGGGCTCGTTGGGCCGAAGGGGCCTGTTTCCCGGGCTGATTTTGTTCTTTGTTCTTTATTAATGGGTAAAATATGTAGGGATGCGGGGGTAGGGCCTGGGTGGGATTGTGGTCAGTGCAGACCCAATGGGCCGAAGGGCCTCTCTCTGCACTGTAGGGTTTCTATGGTTCTATTATTCTATGAAATACGGTCCAGCAATCAACTCAGCTCTGATCAATGGGGGCTTGAGTGACGGATGAGGTCCATACCCTGGCTATTTAAGGGTTTAATCGGGGTGAATTCGCTCAGCGAGAGGGAGGTTCCACCACAGAACAAAGATCAATGAGAGGCAGCACTTCATCCATTCCCCTCTCGGGGCTGGGGCGCCCATTGACTGATCCAAGTTGAGGGTTCACAAGAGATTATGTCCCTCACGCCACCCCCCCCCCCCCCCCCCCCTCCTCCCCACCCCCCTCCCCCCCTTGTCCCCAGCCCGCAAGATGAGCCAAATTGTTTTGGTGAATTGGTAATGATGGTGAGTGGGAGTTTGGAGTTGCTGTCTCTGACAGCGAGAATCAACATTAGAGCTCATTAAGAGAAACCTATTGAGGGAGCACACTAATCAAACAACCAACAAACAAGGAAATAAGCAGGCTGAAGCAGAGACGGGGTTGACAAGAGGGAGAATAAGCTTGTTATCTGTTGTGGATCGTGCCTCCAAGAATGACTGTGCGCTGCTTGCAGTGTCAGGCCCCCTTGTGTCTTTGTTGGGCTTTCTGACAGTGAGAAACGGAATAAAAGCCCTTTCATTCCCCCTTCTTATTGCCTGCTGAGCTAAAGCTCTTGGGCAACAAAGGCAGATAAGTTAGTCGAGAAGGCAAACAGCACACTTGTCTTCATCAGTCGGGGCACTGAGTTTAAAAATTGGCAGGCCATGCGAGGCAAGTTTTTTTTCACACAGAGGGTAGTGTATGTTTGGAATGTGGCGAGGGGGTTGGGAGTCGGTACGATAACCACTTAAGGGGCAACGAGACAATGAATAGGATGGGAATGGAAGAGTACAGCTCTGTAAGTGCGTACGGTATTAGTTTAGGCAGGCATCATGATTAACGCAGGCTTGGAGGGCCGAATGGCCTGTTCCTATGTTAAGAGCATAAGAAATAGGAGCAGGAGTAGGCCATCTAGCCCTTCAAGCCTGCCCCGCCATTCAATAAGATTATGACTGATCTGCAGTGGATCAGTTCCACTTTCCTGCTTTCTCCCCATAACCCTTAATTCCCTTGTCTATCAGAAATCTATCTATAAGAACACAATAAGAACATAAGAAATAGGAGCAGGAGTAGGCCATCTAGCCCTTCGAGCCTGCCCCGCCATTCAATAAGATCATGGCTGATCTGCAGTGGATCACTTTCCCGCCCTCTCCCCATAACCCTTAATTCCCCTGTCTATCAGAAATCTATCTATTAAATATATTCAGCGAGGCAGCCTCCACCACTTCAATGGGCAGAGAATTCCAGAGATTCACCACCCTTTGAGTGAAGAAGTTCCTCCCCAACTGCACCCCCCTCTAAACTGCACCCTTATTTTGAGGCTGTACCCTCGAGTTCTGTTTTCCTTACTAAGCGTGAAGAATATCTTGTACTTACCCGATGAAGGAGCAGTGCTCCGAAAGCTCGTGCTACCAAATAAACCTGTTGGACTTTAACCTGGTGTTGTGAGACTACTTACTGAGCTCTCCCAGTCCAACACCGGCATCTCCGCATCGTGTAATTTTCTTTGCTCTTAGTTCTTTGACTTGCTTTCAATTCATTGGAGAGTACTGCTCCCTCTCTCTCTCTCTCTCTCTGGCCCCTTGGCTACCCATGGATTTGGCCTATCATGCCCCCTGGGGTTCCAGGTCTGGTTGGACCTCAATTTTAGATGACAGCATGACCCTCCTACCTCCATCAGTCCGCTCCCACACTATCTCTGTTGGCTCGGAGGCCCTGTGGCTCAGTGGGTAGTGCCCCCATCTCTTCATCAGAAGCTCAGGGTTCAAATCCTAGTGTGGAGATGCTGGCGCTGGACTGGGGTAAACACAGTGAGAAGTCTCACAACACCAGGCTAAAGTCCAACGGGTTTATTTGGTAGCAAAAGCCACTAGCTTTCGGAGTACTGCTCCATCGTCAGGTGAGTGGGAGTTCTGTTCCCAAACAGGGCATATAAAGACACGAACTCAATTTACAAAATAATGGTTGGAATGCGAGTCTTTACAGGTAATCAAGTCTTAAAGGTGCAGACAATGTGAGTGGAGAGAGCATTAAGCACAGGTTAAAGAGATGTGTATTGTCTCCAGACAGGACAGTAAGTGAGATTTTGCAAGCTCAGGCAAGTCGTGGGGGTTACAGATAGAACCCAAGGTCTCGGGTGAGGTCGTCCTCATGTGTGCGGAACTTGGCTATCAGTCTCTGCTCAGCTACTGTCGTGTGTCGTGAAGGCCGCCTTGGAGAACGTTTACCCAAAGATCAGAGGCCGAATACCCGTGATGGATGAAGTGTCTTCTCTTCCTGTTGGGGAACATTTCAGCGACCTTCATGACACATGACAACGCAGAGTCCTTGGGCAATTCTAGACTTTGGAAGCTCTATGAATCTATACAAGGCACTAGTTAAACTGTGCCTGGAATACCTAGAACAAGTTTTAGTCCCCTTAACTGAGGAAAGATACATTGGCCAAAGATATGTTGGTTAGGGTGCATTGGCCGTGCTAAATTCTCTCTCAGTGTACCCGAACAGGCACTGGAGTGTCGCGGCTCGGGGATTTTCACAGCAACTTCATTGAAGAGTTAATGTAAACCTACTTGTGACACTTTAAGCTTTAAACTTGCACTTTAAACTTTAATAAACTATAAACTTTAATCTGGTGCTGGAGGCAGTCCAGAGAAAGTTCACCAGGTCGACCCTGGGTCTGGAGGGATTTCTTGCAAGGTGGCACAGTGGATTAGCACTGCTGCCTCACAGCGCCAGGGACCCGGGTTCGATTCCCAGCTTTGGATGACTGTCTGTGTGGAGTTTACACGTTCTCCCCGTGTCTGCGTGGGTTTTCTCCTACAGTCCCAAAGTTGTGCGCGTTAGGTGGATTGGCCACACTAAATTGTCCCTTTGTGTCAGGGGCACTAGCTGTGGGGATGGGGATAGGGCCTGGGTGGGATTGTGCAGACTCGATGGGCTGAATGGCCTCCTTCTGCCCTGTAAAGATTCTATATCCACTCTGTGTGGTTAAGCACCTCCTGTGTGGCTCAGAGCTAGCGCCGTTACCCACGGCATCACAACAGACTCCCAGTCAGAGAAGAAGAATGCGGATTCTTGGAGACAATACATAAGGAGGGAATGATGTAGGACTTGGCACTAATAACCTGAGGTGCAATGGGAATGTTGACCTCCAGTGTTCCTCGTCCATCATCCCGACTTCTGGAAACGTGAGCGCAATAACTCTTCGGGGCATTCAGGCAGGCAAGGCCACCGTGTTTGATCCATTGACTCAAGGCTCCAAACTCAACTTCGCAACATGCCAGGGAACAAGCTCCTTCAGTCAGTAACCCTGTTTGAGAATGCCAGCCAGCTCTATGTGTGCCTGTTCCAAAGTTCAGTTCAGATATCAGCTGTGATGCCCTGCCTCAGACACATAACAAGGAACAAAGAACAACACAGCCCGGGAAACAGGCCCTTTGGCCCAACGAGCCCACGCCGCCCATTTTAACATTGTGAGTCCCCTCCTCTACCCATGACCTTTGTCTACGCCGGTTGGGGAAGATTGAGGGGAGACTAATTTAGGGACAATTTGTTACACCAATCAGCCTACGAGCACATCTTTGGGGTGTGGGAGGAAACCGGAGCCCCCGGAGGAAAGCACGGGGAGAATGTGCAAACCCCCACAGACACCGGCCCAAATCCATGTATCTGCATAGCAAACAGTGATAGTCACTGAGCTGTCGTGTTGCACCGTCAGTTGGTCCAGTTTAAGCGTACACTAACGATGTGAAGCTCTCTCGAAGCAACATCCAAGAGCAGCCCTTGTACGACCCATCGCGTGTACACCCCTCGTTGGACAACAAGGGGTAGGAGAACACAGGTACTTACTCCCAGAGATAGTCCTCCTTTTGAGCCAAGACGGTCAATAGGGGAGATGTCACTCAGCACTGAGAGTGACTCGGAATGAGGGGGGGGGTGGTGTGTGTACCGTTCTGGTCACCTCATTATAGGAAGGATATGATTGCACTAGAGAGGGTACAGAGGAGATTCTCCAGGATGCTGTCTGGGATGGAGCATTTGGGTTACAAGGAGACACTGGATAGACTTGGATTATTTTCTCTAGAGCAGAGGGGGGACATGATAGGGGTGGCACGGTAGCACAGTGGGTTAGCACTGCTGCTTCACAGCTCCAGGGACCTGGGTTCGATTCCCGGCTCGGGTCTGTGCGGAGTTTGCACATTCTCCTCGTGTCTGCATGGGTTTCCTCCGGGTGCTCCGGTTTCCTCCCACAGTCCAAAGATGTGTGGGTTAGGTTGATTGGCCGTGCTAACAAATTGCCCCTTAGTGATCTGAGATGCGTAGGTTAGAGGGATTAGTGGGTATAATATGGGGGTAGGGCCTGGGTGGGATTGTGTTTGGTGCAGACTCGATGGGCTGAATGGCCTCTTTCTACACTGTAGGGGTTCTATGATTGAGGTGTACGAGATTATGAGTGAGTAAGGGGCAGCTGTTCCCCTTGGTTGAGGGGTCAATCACAAGGGGCACAGTTTTAGAGTGAGGGGCAGGGGATTCAGAGGGGATTTGAGAAAACAAAATTCACTCGGAGGGTGTTGGGAATGTGGAATGCGCTGCCTGGGAAGGTGGTGGAAACCTCACAACATTTAACAATATTTGGAAGGGCACGTTAAATATCGTAACATTCAGGGATACTGGAGAAGTGCAGAGAAATGGGATTAGTGCGCCTATAATGGTGGGTATTGCCAGTACAGATTTAATGGGCCGAATGGCCTTTTCTGTGATGTCTGACTCTATAACTCTATGTCACTCAGCTTTGAGGGTGACTCTGAATGAGGGAGAGATCACTCAGTGTTGACTGACTCCGAGTGAGGGAGAGATCACTCAGTGTTGACTGACTCTGAATGAGGGAGAGATCACTCAGTGTTGACTGACTCCAAATGAGGGAGAGATCACTCAGTGTTGACTGACTCCAAATGAGGGAGAGATCACTCAGTGTTGACTCACTCCAAATGAGGGAGAGATCACTCAGTGTTGACTTACTCCGAATGAGGGAGAGATCACTCAGTGTTGACTCACTCCGAATGAGGGAGAGATCACTCAGTGTTGACTGACTCCGAATGAGGGAGTGATCACTCGGTGTTGATTTACTCCAAATGAGGGAGAGATCACTCAGCGTTGTCTTACTCCGAATGAGGGAGAGATCACTCAGTGTTGACTCACTCCGAATGAGGGAGTGATCACTCGGTGTTGATTTACTCCAAATGAGGGAGAGATCACTCAGCGTTGTCTTACTCCGAATGAGGGAGAGATCACTCAGTGTTGACTCACTCCAAATGAGGGAGAGATCACTCAGTGTTGACTGACTCCGAGTGAGGGAGAGATCACTCAGTGTTGACTGACTCCAAGCGAGGGAGAGATCACTCAGTGTTGACTCACTCCAAATGAGGGAGAGATCACTCAGCATTGACTCACTCCGAATGAGGGAGAGATCACTCAGTGTTGACTGACTCCGAATGAGGGAGAGATCACTCAGTGTTGACTGACTCCGAATGAGGGAGAGATCACTCAGTGTTGACTGACTCCGAACGAGGGAGAGATCACTCAGTGTTGACTGACTCCGAATGAGGGAGCGATCACTCAGTGTTGACTGATTCTGAATGAGGGAGAGATCACTCCCTCTGTTTAAGAACAAAGAACAAAAACAGCCCGGGAAACAGGCCCTTCGGCCCAACGAGCCCGTGCCGCCATTTTAACATTACCAGCCCCCCCTCCACCCATGACCCTTGTACTTGTAATTTGCTACTGCAACTTCTTCCCACCACTGGTGGGGTTGCCAGCTACGCGTAGATATATTCCTGGAGGGTTTAGCACATGATGTGCCCCCCAGTTTCCCAGTTGAGCCATCTCTAATCCCTGGAGGCTCCGGGCCAAATTTGGAAGGGTTGGCAACCCCAAATTGTCAAGGTTGGCATCCCATCCATCTGTCATGTCTTCTGGGCATCTAACTAGTTGCTCTGGCGCAATGTGGTGACCTCCCTCGAGTCGGGGAGGTGTCTACCCCAGCCTGTGATCTCCGCCAGGCCTTTCCCGGAGGTGGGTCACCATAGCAACAGGCTCCATCTCGATAAAGAAACCGCAGCAGCTGCCAAGTCAGTTTCTCTCTGATCTCGGCAACCAGTTCCGGCAAAGCCATTGCAGAATGATAAGGTGAAGCCTGGCAGGAAGCAGGGCCGAGCCAAGCCTGTGACGTAGGCCACACAGTGGCTAGCACTGCTCAAGGGAACTGGGCTTGGGTGACTGCCCATGTGGAGTTGCACATTCTCCCCATGTCTGCGTGGGTTTCCTCCGGGTGCTCCGGTTTCCTCCCACAGTCCGAAAGATGTGCTAGTTAGGGTGCATTGGCCAGGCTAAATACTCCCTTAGTGTACCTAAACAGCTGCCTGGGTATCACCACTGTATCACCATGCCGCCCTTGAGCATGGCCCATCCAACGAACCAACACACCTTTTGACACTAAGAGGCAGTTTAGCATGGCCAATCCACCTAACCTGCACATCTTTGGACACCAAGGGGTAATTTAGCATGGCCAATCCACCTAACCTGTACATCTTTGGACACTAAGGGGCAATTTAGCATGGCCAATCCACCTAATCTGCACATCTTTGGACACTAAGGGGCAATTTAGCATGGCCAATCCACCTAACCTGCACATCTTTGGACACTAAGGGGCAATTTAGCATGGCCAATCCACCTAACCTGCACATCTTTGGACACTAAGGGGCAATTTAGCATGGCCAACCCACCTAACCTGCACATCTTTGGACACTAAGGGGCAATTTAGCATGGCCAATCCACCTAACCTGCACATCTTTGGACACTAAGGGGCAATTTAGCATGGCCAATCCACCCAACCTGCAGATCTTTGGACACTAAGGGCAATTTAGTATGGCCAATTCTTCTAACTTACACATATCTGGACTGTGGGAGGAAACCGGAGCACCCAGAGGAAACCCACACAGAGGCGGGAAGAACACGCAGACTCCACACAGGCAGTCAGGCACGGCTGAAATTGAAACCAGGTCCCTGATGCTGTGGAGGTTTCTGAGCCCTCTGGCTGAATCCTATCCGGAGTTCAGTCATGAAGGATATGAGTCGTTGACTGGGGTCTGTAGCAGCTGCAATCTGGGATCGCTGCAAAGGCCATACTGGCATCGTTTTCTTGTACAGAGGACTTTGGCCTAGTGCGGAAAGGCTTGAGGAGCGCCCAGTGTTGGCGTGGCAACTTGAGACTTCAGTGACGGCGGCACGGTGGCACACTGATTAGCGCTGTTGCCTCACGGCGCCAGGGACCTGGGTTCGATTCCCGGCTTGGGTCACTGTCTGTGTGGAGTTTGCACATTCTCCCCGTGTCTGCGTGGGTTTTCTCCGGGTGCTCTGGTTTCCCTCCACAGTTTCAGATCAAGTCGCCAGTTACAATTTCCAATGGACACGAGCCTCAGCTATCCAACCTGTCCTCTTAAGTCAACTCATTCATTCCAGGCATTAGCCCGGTAAACCTACTCTCAGAGTGAGGGCCCAGTCAATGCTGTAGTGACTCCAATCAGTCCATTGAGATTGGCCTATTGGAGTATGAACTCCCTGGTTAAGGAGTCAATTGATGGGCCAATGAGGCAGTCTTTGCCTTGCATTTAACCGGAATATCAGTTCCTCTGGCAGACCTGGAGATAGACTCTGAACTGCTAGCACATTGTACTGCTCTTACAGTTTGTAAATCAAAGGATTTTGATTAAGGCACTTTTGCCTCCTAAGACTTCAGTGATGGTGGTACACTGGTTAGCACTGCTGCCTCACAGTGCCAGGAACCCAGGTTCGATTCCCAGCTCGGGTCACTGTCTGTGTGGAGTTTGCACAATTCTCCTTGTGTCTGCGTGGGTTTCCTCCGGGTGCTCTGGTCTCCTCCCACAGTCCAAAGATGTGCGGGTTAGATGGATTGGCCATGCTAAATTGCTCCTTAGTGTCTAAAGATGTGCAGGTTAGGTGGATTGGCCGTGCTAAATTGCCTCTTAGTGTCCAAAGATGTGCAGGTTAGGTGGATTGGCCATGCTAAATTGCCCCTTAGTGTCCAAAGATGTTCAGGTTAGGTGGATTGGCCATGCTAAATTGCCCCTTAGTGTCCAAAGATGTGCAGGTTAGGTGGATTGGCCATGCTAAATTACTCCTTAGTATCCAAAGATGTGCAGGTTAGGTGGATTGGCCGTGCTAAATTGCCTCTTAGTGTCCAAAGATGTGCAGGTTAGGTGGGTTGGCCATGCTAAATTGCCCCTTAGTGTCCAAAGATGTGCAGGTTAGGTGGATTGGCCATGCTAAATTGTCACTTATTGTCCAAAGATGTGCAGATTAGGTAGATTGGCGATGCTAAATTGCCCCTTAGTGTCCAAAGATGTGCAGGTTAGGTAGATTGGCCATGCTAACTTGCCCCTTAGTGTCTAAAGATGTGCAGGTTAGGTTGATTGGCCATGCTAAATTGCCCCTTAGTGTCTAAAGATGTGCAGGTTAGGTGGATTGGCCATGCTAAATTGCCCCTTAGTGTCCAAAGATGTGCAGGTTAGGTAGATTGGCCATGCTAAATTGCCCCTCAGAGTCCAAAGATGTGTAAGCTAGGTGGATTGGCCATGCTAAATTGCCCCTTAGTGTCTAAAGATGTGTAAGCTAGGTGGATTGGCCATGCTAAATTGCCCCTTGGTGTCCAAAGATGTGCAGGTTAGGTGGGTTGGCCATGCTAAATTGTCCCTCAGTGTCCAAAGATGTGCAGGTTAGGTGGATTGGCCATGCTAAATTGCCCCTTAGTGTCCAAAGATGTGCAGGTTAGGTGGATTGGCCATGCTAAATTGCCCCTTAGTGTCCAAAGATGTGCAGGTTAGGTGGATTGGCCATGCTAAATTGCCCCTTAGTGTCCAAAGATGTGCAGGTTAGGTGGATTGGCCATGCCAAATTGTCCCTTAGTGTCCAAAGATGTGCATGTTAGGTGGATTGGCCATGCTAAATTGCCCCTTAGTGTCCAAAGATGTGCAGGTTAGGTGGATTGGCCATGGTAAATTGCCCCTTAGTATCAAGGGGTCTAGCTAGCATGAGGCGATGGGGACAGGGCCTAAGTGGGATTGTGGTCCGTGCAGACTCGATGGGCTAACTGGACTCCTTCTGCACTGTAGGTTTCTACGATTCTATGACTTATCACAGATACCAGTTCACTCTCCTCCCCTCCTCTACCACCCCCCCCCCCCGCTCCCATCCCACCCCCTGTGTACCAACCATCGCTGAAGCGATCACAGCAACACCTCCCCTGCCTGCTTCTCACCTTCACTGGGACTCAGTGAGTCACTGGTACAAGATCAAACTCAATCTGATTTACATTTTGGCATTTGGCCATTGCGCGGCTGCTCAAGAAAACTATTTTTGGAAAAGTTAATTAAGAAAATTAAGCAATTATGTCTTCTGACTGAAAAAAGGGAGCGACTATTTACTGTGTGGAACCAGAAAGGGCAGAAGGCGCTGAGGGAATAAGCGCGGTGGGATAATGAGTTACGGTTGAAGGTTGCAGTGGTCTGGGAGAGATTCCCCCTCTCTACCAGGGAGGCAGCTTTAAGAGTTCAATTTCTGTACCTACCGGCTTTGACCAAACATTGCGACGATGCGGTTCGCCCCCGAGTTAGAATATCACGGGCTCAATCGAATTCAGCATTCTTATTTGTTGGCCGGTCACCTTTTGATGCACATGCCTAGTTGCCCAAGGACAGTTGAGTGTCAACCACATTGCAGTGGCCCTGGAGTCACATGGAGGCCAGACCGGACAAGGACGGCAGATTTCTTCGCTCAGAGAGTGGTTGGGGTGGGGCCTGCTGTGGCGTCGGACACTTTAGGAACTTCCAAGCGGTTATTGGATAGGCACATGGAGCACTCCAGAAGGAGTGGGATAGCTTGATCTTGGGATTGGACATAGCTCGGCACAACATTGAGGGCCGAAGGGCCTGTACTGTGCTGTAATGTTCTATTTCCTTCCCTAAAGGGACATTAGTGAACTAGATGGGTTTTTCCGACAATGGTCATCAGAGTCTTAATTCCAGATACTTTTTTTTTTGTATTGCGTTCAAACTCCATGGTGGGATTCGAACGCAGATCATTAGTTTCTGGATTAATAGTCTAGCGATAATCCTTCTCGGCCATCGCCTCTCGTCCAGCCAGCGGGGTACGAGGTGAATGCCACACTTGAGAAGCATTGCTAGACTTAGGCACTCCCCCCCACTCCATGTCTGCCCAACTCTGGGGTTGGGGAGTAAATGTTTCTGTTCCCTACCTCGCTATTTGGAAATCAAGCAGGTCATTCTCCCCATTGCCCTGGCTAATATTTATCCCCAGAGCAAGTTATCTGATGGTTATCTCATTGTTATTTGTTTGCAAACTGGTGCTGCATTTCCCTCTGTGGCTGGGTTTGCGTTCTTTATGAATCGCGAGTCAGTAACTTGGCTCTCCAGAGTGTCTGCATCTCCGGTGGTGTTCAATTAAATCTTCCTACAAAATGTCTGGCTCTTTGCTGCCAAATCTTCAACCTAGGGAAAACCTAAAGAGAGGAAAAAGGGGGGTGTTTTGTTTTTTGCGAGATGCATCTCCTTATTGGGATCATCCAGAGCCACAGTGACGTGGTTGGCTCTTAACTGCCCTTCCAAAGATCTGTACCATCGACATATTGCACTGCAGCAACTCACCATCCTGACTTGGAAATATATCAGACGTTCCTTCACTGTCGTTGTGCCATAATCCTGGAATTCCCCTCCTTAACGGCACAGTGGGTGTTGCCTGGATGAGTGCAACACTGCTCAAGAAACTCAACACCATCCAGGCAAATAAGCCCACTTGACTGGCACCCCATCCACAAACATTCACCCCCTCCATCAGAGAAGTGTTAGCCGTGTGTACCATCGATAAGATGCACTGCAGGAGTTCACCGAGGTTTCGAAGGCAGCACCCTCCAAACTTGTAAATTCTACCATCTAGAAGAACAAGGGCGTCTTACGCCTGGGAACACCACCACCACCTGGAGGTTCCCCTCCGAGTCACTCACCATCCTGACTTGGAAATATAGTGGCCGTACCTTCACTGCCGCTGGGTCAGAATCCTGGAACTCCCTCCCTAACAGCACTGTGGCTGTACCTACACCACCTAGAATTATAGAATCTTAGAATTCTATTCAGTGCTGAAGGAGACCATTTGGCCCATCGAGCCTGCACCGACCACAATCCCATCCAGGCCCTACCCCCATAACCCCACAAATTAGGTTATAGACCCCTACAGTGCAGAAAGAGGCCATTCGGCCCATCGAGTCTGCACCAAACACAATCCCACCAAGGCCCTACAATATTTACCCCACTAATCCCTCTAACCTACGCATCTCAGGACACTAACGGGGAATTTTAGCACGGCCAATCAACATAACCCGCACATCTTTGGACTGTGGGAGGAAACCAGAGCACCCGGAGGAAACCCACGCAGACATGGAGAGAATGTACAGACTCTGCACAGACAGTGACCCGAGCCGGGAATCGAACCCAGGTCCCTGGAGCTGTGGAGCAGCAGTGCTAACCCACTGTGCCACCGTGCCGCCCTATTTACACTAACACTGCCCCTGAAACTAAGGCACAATTTAGATGGCCAATCCACCTAACCAGCACATCTTTGGAGTGTGAGAGGAAACCCATGCAGACATGGGGAGAATGTGCAGACTCCACACAGACAGTGACCCAAGCCGGGATTGAACCCAGGTCTCCTCTGCATGTCTGTATCCTGGTGTCTGTGCCACCGCAGCATGGACTGGACACTCAGGAAGGTCATTCGTTCGACTTCTCGGATTTGCGACTTCCCTTTCCATTTTAAAG
Organism: Carcharhinus amblyrhynchos; assembly: GCF_965287045.1. Classification (NCBI taxonomy): domain Eukaryota; kingdom Metazoa; phylum Chordata; class Chondrichthyes; order Carcharhiniformes; family Carcharhinidae; genus Carcharhinus; species Carcharhinus amblyrhynchos. The sequence continues at coordinate 17,754,646 of NC_137356.1, forward strand.
TTAAAGTTTATTTATTAGTCACACATAGGCTTACATTAACACTGCAATGAAGTTACTGTGAAATCCCCCAGCCGCCACACTCTGGCACCTGTTGGGTACATTGAGGAAGAATTTAGGACAGTTAATGCTCCCTCACCAGCATATCTTTCAGACTGTGGGAGGAAACCAGAGCGCCCGGAGGAAACCCACGCAGACACGGGGAGAATGTGCAAACTCCATTCAGACAGTGATCCCAAGCCGGGAATCGATCCCGGGTCCCTGGCGCTGTGAGACGGCAGTGCTAACCCACTGTGCCACCGTGCCACCCTAAGGTGCATCTTAAATCCGATCTCTTGGGCTGTTGACTGAAGATCTCTGCATGTACCAAAACGTTGGCCAGAGGTACTGGAAGCAGCTTCTCACTGGCCCGCCAGTGAGATCTTCCAGTCCCGCCGAGGTATATGTCTTTTGGTAATCTTGCCCGCTGGGGTTCTCCTTTAGGGAAGGAAATCTGCCATCCTTACCCAGTCTGGCCTATATATGACTCCAGCGCCACAGCAATGTGGTTGACTCTGAACTGCCCTCCAAGGGCAACTAGGGATGGGCAATAAATACTGGTCCAGCCGCGACACCCATGTCCCATGATTGAATGAATCACAATTGGTGATCCTAATCTGATTGGTAGTGAAAGATAGCGACCTTTTTAACACAAAGCACACATCATCCTCTTCAAATGAATGTACAAATTATTAAACAAGTGAATGGTTCAGAATAAAATCGTAGAATCCCTACACTGCAGAAGGAGGCCATTTGGCCCATCAAGTCTGCACCTACCATCATCCCACCCAGGCTCTAGTCCCATAACCCCAGACATTTCCCCTAGCTAGCCCCCTTGACACTGAAGGGCAATTTAGCATGGCCCATCCACCTAACCCGCACACCTTTGGACTGTGGGAGGAGACTGGAGCACCCGGAGGAAACCCACGCAGGCATGGGGGGACTCCGCACAGGCAGTGACCTAAGGCTGGAAATCGAAGCCAGGTCCCTGGCGCTGTGAGGCAGCAATGCTCACCCACTGTGCCACCGTGCTGCCCCCAATGAGGCCTTTGATCCATGTAGAAACATAGAAAAACTACAGCACAATACAGGCCCTTCGGCCCACAAAGTTGTGCCGAACATGTCCCTACCTTAGAGATTACTAGGCTTACCTATAACCCTCTATCTTACTGAGTTCCATGTACTTATCTAAAAGTCTCTTAAAAGGCCCTATCGAATTTGCCTCTACCACCGACGGCAGCCTATTGCAAGCACCCACTGCCCTCTGAGTGAAAAACTTACCCCTTGACATCTCCTCTGTACCTACCCCCCAGCACCGTAAACCTGCGTCCTCTCGTGGCAACCATTTCAGCCCTGGGAAAAATCTTCTGACAATTCGCTACAAATGTACAAACGATTAAACAATTTGCCGGAATTTTACCGCATTGCCGGCTGAGGCTCGCAAAATCCCACCCGAGGCCTACAGAGAAAGCCGTTCCACGAGCCTCTCCCGCCTGGATTCTGGGACGGGCGAGGTGGTGAGATTCCCGCCTGCTGTTGGCTCTTTAAGAGAGTTCTCCCACTCTTTCCTCCTGCTGACTGCCGTTTTTTCTCCCAAATCGCACGGCGAGAATGGAATCATTTTGAGTCAAACGCACCTCTTTCCCTTTGACCATTCCGGCTACAAGCCCCTTGGGGCTAGTGGGGGCGTGAGATATAAACCACCTTGTATGAACTCCCTCACAGCCGTAACTCATTCCGATCTCTCAGCTGCCCGAACGACAAGGCCTGAAAGACATTCCCAGTAAATTCCCCCTCCCATCTCTCCCTCTCCTACCACAATGCAAGTGAAGGATTTCTATAAATCAAGCCCGGACTAAGACTGATAATTAAACCATTGAGTACTACTTCCCCAAGCTGTGGGGAAGACTCATAAATTGTTGAAAGGAGATGGAAAAGGATGTAGATTATAGTTTCCCTCAGTCCCACCAGGGTTCCCGAGAAAGTAATTTTAAAAATTCTCTGCTTCGTAGAGATGAGGTTACGCCGGGGCGAAGATTATTGGGCAGAGAGTGTGAGGAGGCCTGCTGAGATTGAATATTAGTGTTGGATCTCAGTTCGAGACCACAAGACAGCCTCGCTTTACCAACTCCCCCTGTCAACTCAAGCCTAATAGCACGCAAACCAATTTTTTTTTTTGATTCCTTTCTGTTCTCCCTCCGTTCCTTATTTGAGTTTGCTGAGCTGCCGAACTCCCACAAGCCAAATGAGAAATTTAATTTGTCTTTTTCTTAACATCGATTAAAAATTAAATTGACGCCCTTTACAAAGGGAGGTTTGCTGCTTGCGAGCGGAGTAGGCGTGGGGCTGTTTTAAATGTCCGGATTAGAATCAATAAGGGTTCCGAGGGTCACTCACGTCGGACTTCAGATGTTCGTAGGATTCACTGCAGTGCAGAAGGAGGGCATTCGGCCCATCGAGCATGTTCCGATCACAACTCCACCCAGGCTCTATCCCCAGAACCCCATACACATTACCCGAGCTAGTCACCCTGACACTAAGGGTCAATCCACCTAACCCGCACATCTTTGGACACTAAGGGGCAATTTAGCATGGCCAATCCGCCTAACCTACACATCTTTGGACACTAAGGGGCAATTTAGCATGGCCAATCCACCTAACCCGCACATCTTTGGACACTAAGGGGCAATTTAGCATGGCCAATCCACCTAACCCGCACATCTTTGGACACTAAGGGGCAATTTAGCATGGCCAATCCACCTAACCTGCACATCTTTGGACGCTAAGGGGCAATTTAGCATGGCCAATCCACCTAACCTGCACATCTTTGGACACTAAGGGGTAATTTAGCATGGCCAATCCACCTAACCTGCACATCTTTGGACACTAAGGGGAAATTTAGCATGGCCAATCCACCTAACCTGCACATCTTTGGACGCTAAGGGGTAATTTAGCATGGCCAATCCACCTAACCCATACATCTTTGGATATTAAGGGGCAATTTAGCATGGCCAATGCACCTAACCCATACATCTTTGGATATTAAGGGGCAATTTAGCATGGCCAATCCACCTAACCTGCACATCTTTGTACACTGGGACAATTTGGCCTGACCAATCCACTTAACCTGCACATCTTTGAATATTAAAGGGAAATTTAGCATGGCCAATCCACTTAACCTGCACAGCTTTGGACACAAAGGGGCAATTTAGCATGGCCAATCCACCTAACCTGCACATCTTTGGACTGTGGGAGGAAACCAGAGCACCCGGAGGAAACCCACGCAGACACGGGGAGAACTTGCAAACTCCGCACAGACAGTTGCTCAAGGTGGGAATTGAACCCCGGACCCTGGCGCTGTGATGTAGCAGCACTAACCCCTGTGCTGCCTCGCTGTTGAATTAGCTGTGTGAGTGTGATTAGCTGTTGTTGGAACGTGAGCTGCCCAATTTCTGGAATCTGATCCTTCAAGTTGGCTTGGAGAAAGACCTTTTGAGTTCCTGTAGAGGCACAGGGAGGAAAGCTCAGTGCCGTGTGTCTGAAATGCAGTGAGTACAACACTTCGACTTAAATTTTCACTCTGTAGATTTAATTAAGCGGAGGCGAGGGCTGAGTGGTATTATCACGAAGCTATTAATCCAGAAAATATTCCTGGGGACCTGGGTTCAAATCCCACAGCAACAGATGGTGGAATTTGAATTCAATAAAAAATATCTGGAATCAAGCATCTGCAGTAATTTCCTTTTAATTGTGCAGGTTAGATGGATTGGCCATGCTGAATTGCCCCTTAGTGTCCAAAGATGTACAGATTAGGTGGATTGGCCATGCTAAATTGCCTCTTAGTGTCCAAAGATGTGCAGGTTAGGTGGATTGGCCATGCTAAATTGCCCCTTAATGTCCAAAGATGTGCAGGTTAGGTGGATTGGCCATGCTAAATTGTCCCTTAGTGTCCAAAGATGTGCAGGTTAGGTGGATTGGCCATGCTAAATTGTCCCTTAGTGTCCAAAGATGTGCAGGTTAGGTGGATTGGCCATGCTAAATTGTCCCTTAGTGTCCAAAGATGTGCAGGTTAGGTGGATTGGCCATGCTAAATTGCCCCTTAATGTCCAAAGATGTGCAGGTTAGGTGGATTGGCCATGCTAAATTGCCCCTTAATGTCCAAAGATGTGCAGGTTAGGTGGATTGGCCATGCTAAATTGTCCCTTAGTGTCCAAAGATGTGCAGGTTAGGTGGATTGGCCATGCTAAATTGTCCCTTAGTGTCCAAAGATGTGCAGGTTAGGTGGATTGGCCATGCTAAATTGCCCCTTAGTGTCAAAGATGTGCAGGTTAGGTGGATTGGCCATGCTAAATTGTCCCTTAGTGTCCAAAGATGTGCAGGTTAGGTGGATTGGCCATGCTAAATTGCCCCTTAGTGTCAATGATGTGCAGGTTAGGTAGATTGGCCATGCTAAATTGTCCCTTAGTGTCAATGATGTGCAGGTTAGGTAGATTGGCCATGCTAAATTGTCCCTTAGTGTCAATGATGTGCAGGTTAGGTAGATTGGCCATGCTAAATTGTCCCTTAGTGTCCAAAGATGTGCAGGTTAGGTGGATTGGCCATGCTAAATTGTCCCTTAGTGTCAAAGATGTGCAGGTTAGGAGGATTGGCCATGCTAAATTGTCCCTTAGTGTCAAAGATGTGCAGGTTAGGAGGATTGGCCATGCTAAATTGTCCCTTAGTGTCCAAAGATGTGCAGGCTAGGTGGATTGGCCATGCTAAATTGTCCCTTAGTGTCCAAAGATGTGCAGGTTAGGTGGATTGGCCATGCTAAATTGTCCCTTAGTGTCCAAAGATGTGCAGGTTAGGTGGATTGGCCATGCTAAATTGTCCCTTAGTGTCCAAAGATGTGCAGGTTAGGTGGATTGGCCATGCTAAATTGCCCCTTAGTGTCAAAGATGTGCAGGTTAGGAGGATTGGCCATGCTAAATTGTCCCTTAGTGTCCAAAGATGTGCAGGTTAGGTGGATTGGCCATGCTAAGTTGCATCTAAACAAATATATGTGGGGTGACAGAGGGTAGGGTGGTGATGCTCTGTCAGAGAGTCGGTGCAGTCTCGCTGGGCCGAATGGCCTCCTGCCTCACTGTCTGGATCCTTTGACACTTGTCCCTTTCTGTCGTATTGAGAGGGAAAATATGCTCGAATCCCTGAAATGTGGTTTAACCAAACGTATAACATTTGCATCACGTCTCCGCTTTCAAGGCCTATTCCTCCAGTGAGGAGACCCGTTTCACACTTACACTGAGCTGGCTTTCATTGGTGAAAGGGTTAAGTCTTTGCCCCACCGCCCCTGGTCTCTCCCCAGCTCTCGCACTCACCCTTGGACATTGCAGTCTCTCCACAGCGGTCAAATGTAGAGATATTTCTTCCGGAGGAGTGAGCAATGACAGAACTATTAGTTTGGTGTAGGTGTAACAAGCACTCCCAAATGAAGGAGATAATTGAGTCACATCATTTCTAATTAAATCCAGATGACTATTCAAGAGTGTGTGTTGCCTGTGCCCTTCCTGCTAAACGGGCGCCGTACATCTCGGCTGGCCTGTGACAACAAGCAGATTGTTTTATGCCAATCACGAGAGTGGGTGACTCCCTCTGCAGCATAAGATCTGCCCCAGAGGGCGAACATCAGATGCTGAATCATTGCGAGTCGGAGAGAACAGTACTTTATCCACTCCTGGCCTGCCCGAGATCGCATCCTTCGATCACACGTCTCCAAGATCCTCTCTCTTTCTCTCTCACTCTCTATCTCTCCGGGGTGGCATGTTGGCACAGAGGTGAGCGCTGCTGCCTCACAGTGCCAGGGACCCGGGTTCAATTCCAGTGACTGTCTGTGCGGAGTTTGCACATTCTCCCCGTGTCTGCGTGGGGCTCGGGTTTGCTCCCACACTCCAAAGATGTGTGGATTAGGTTAGAGTCGTAGAGGTTTACAGCATGGAAACAGGCCCTTCGGCCCAACTTGTCTATGCCGCCCTCTTCTTAAACCCCTAAGCTAGTTCCAATTGCCCGCATTTGGCCCATATCCCTCTATACCCATCGTATCCATGTAACTTTCTAAATGCTTTTTAAAAGACAAAATTGCACCCACCTCTACTACTACCTCTGGCAGCTTGTTCCAGACACTCACCACCCTCTGTGTGAAAAAATTGCTCCTTTGAACCCTTTTGTATCTCTCCCCTCTCACCTTAAACCTGTGCCCTCTAGTTTTAGACTCCCCTACCTCTGGAAAAAGGCATTGACTATCTAGCTGATCTGTGCCCCACAGTATTTTGTAGACTTCTATAAGATCACGCCTCAGCCTCCTACGCTCCAGAGAAAAAAGCCCCAGTCTATCCAGTCTCTCCTTGTAACTCAAACCATTAAGTCCCAGTAGCATCCTAGTAAATCTTTTCTGCGCTCTTTCTAGTTTAATAATGTCCTTCCTATAATTGGGTGACCAGAATTGTACACAGCATTCCGAGTGTGACCTGACCAATGTCTTGTACAACTTCAACAAGACGTCCCAACTCCTGTATTCAATGTTCTGACCAATGAAACCAAGCATGCTGAATGCCTTCTTCACCACTCTATCCACCTGTGACTCCACTTTCAAAGAGCTATGAACCTTGAATCACGCAACTCCAAAATCTTTTCTCTCTCTCTTTCTACCTCCACACTTTCTGAGGCAGCACGGTGACACAACGGTTAGCATTGCTGCCTCACAGAGCCAGAGAGCCGGGTTCCATTCTAGTCACTGGCTGTGTGGAGTTTGCACATTCTCCCTGTGTCTGCGTGAGTTTTCTCCAGGTGCTCTGGTTTCCTCCCATAGTCTAAAGATGTGCAGGTTAGGTGGATTGGCCATTCTAAATTGCCTCTTAGTGTCCAAAGATGTGCAGGTTAGGTGGATTGGCCATGCTAAATTGCCCCTTACTTTCCAAAGATGTGTAGGTTAGGTGGATTGGCCATGCTAAATTGCCCCTTAGTGTCCAAAGATGTGTAGGTTAGTTGGATTGGCTATGCTAAATTGCCCCTTCGTGTCCAAAGATGTGCGGGTTAGGTGGATTGGCCACGCTAAATTGCCCCTTCGTGTCCAAAGATGTGCAGGTTAGGTGGATTGGCCATGCTAAATTGCCCCTTAGTGTCCAAAGATGTGCAGGTTAGGTGGATTGGCCATGCTAAATTGCCCCTTAGTGTCCAAAGATGTGCAGGTTAGGTGGATTGGCCACGCTAAATTGCCCCTTCGTGTCCAAAGATGTGCAGGTTAGGTGGATTGGCCATGCTAAATTGCCCCTTAGTGTCCAAAGATGTGCAGGTTAGGTGGATTGGCCATGCTAAATTGCCCCTTAGTGTCCAAAGATGTGCGGGTTAGGTGGATTGGCCATGCTAAATTGCCCCTTAGTGTCCAAAGATGTGTAGGTTAGGTGGATTGGCCATGCTAAATTGTCCCTTAGTGTCCAAAGATGTGCAGGTTAGATGGATTGGCCATGCTAAATTGCTTTTTAATGTTCAAAGATGTGTAGGTTAGGTGGATTGATCATGCTAAATTGCTTCTTAATGTTCAAATATGTACAGGTTAGGTAGATTGGCCATGCTAAATTGTTTCTTAGTGCGCCAAGATATACAGGTTTGATGGGTTAGGGATGATAACTCTGCAGAGTTATGGGGATACGGTGGTGGGGGCATGGTGGGCCTCAGTGGGATGTTCTTTCTGAAAGTCAGTACAGATGCGATGGGCTGCATAGCCTCCCTCTGCATGGCAGGGTTGGTATGGTTCTGTGACATGCAGAATCTTTGCAACGTACAAGAGCTTAAACCTTGTGGGGAGATTGTAGTGTAGTGGCAACACCACCAAACTAGGAATCTAGAGGCCCAGTGGGGGTTGGGGAGCATTTGCTCAAATCCTACCAGGCGAGCTGTGACATTTAAATCCAGTTACTATATCTCAGATTGAGAGCAATGCTGCCCACATAACAATAACCACTCTCCTTCTCTCCCCCTCCAACCTTGCCCCTATGTAATCCTCCCTTTTCTCTCTTTTTGCTTCCCCTTTTCCCCTTTCTCTCAATTTTACCTCTCTCCCACCCATTTCTCCTCTCCCCCCACAATTTCATCTGTCACACTTTACCCTCTCATTATAGCCTCTCTGCCGTTTGACCATTCACACTCTCTTTTCTCTCTACGGGCTGCCATTAGCAGTTTTCCCCCCCCCTGGTTTCTGTGGCTATGACTCATCTTTCATTCCTTCCCACTGCAGTATAAATATCTCCCACTTTCTCAACCTTTTAGCTTTGACAAAGGGTCACCTGGACTCGAAACGTCAGCTCTTTTCTCTCCTTACAGATGTTTCCAGATTTGTTGAGATTTTCGAGCATTTTGGTTTCAGATCCCAGTAATTTAAACATTTATTTATTAGAGTCACAGTTAGGCGTACATTAACACCGCAATTAAGTTACTGTGAAATTACCCTAGTCACCACACCCTGGCACCTGTTCGGGTACAAGGAGAGAGAATTTAGCATGGCCAGTGTACCCAACCAGCATGTCTTTCAGACTGTGAGACGAAACTGGAGCATTGGACGAAACTCACACAGACATAGTATAGAAGATCATAGAAACCGTACAGCACAGGAAGAGGCCATTCGGCCCATCGAGCCTGCACTGGCCACAATCCCACCCAGGCCCTATTCCCATATCCCTACATATTTACCCACTAATCCCTCTAACCTATGCATCGCAGGTCACTAAGGGCAATTTTAGCACGGCCAATCAACCTAACCCGCACATCTTTGGACTGTGGGAGGAAACTCTAGCACCCGGAGGAAACCCACGCAGACACTGGGAGAATGTGTAAACTCCACATAGACAGTGACCCGAGCCGGGAATTGAACCCAGGTCCCTGGCTTTGTGAGGCAGCAGTGCTAACCCACTGTGCCACCGTACCACCCCCAAAAGCAAAGCAGATAACACTGCTGTGCTCTCACGGAGTTTGGCAGCACCTGCTCGGGTATTGATCCCCGATCTCCCGCCTCACAGGCGGGGATAATAAAGTTCATTTATGAGCGTCTCAAGTAGGCTTACATTAACACTGCAATGAAGTTACTGTGAAAAATCCCCTGGTCGCCACACTCCTGTTCGGGTACACTGAGGGAGAATTTAGCACGGCCAGTGTATCGAACCAGCACGTCTTTTCGGACTGTGGGAGGAAACCAGAGCACCCGGAGGAAACCCACACAGACATGGGGAGAATGTGCAGCCTCCACACAGAGAGTGACCCGAGCTGGGAATCGAACCCAGGTACCTGGCTCTGTGGGGCAGCAGTGCTAACAATTTAGTTATTGTCGCACACAACCTGAGCGCTACTGAAAGACAGCAAACATGCTGTTTAATCTTCGCTCTCCATGGAGACACCTCAACCAATCCGAGTCGCCTCAACCGTCCAATCAGCTTCCTTTTTTTCCCCATGCAGTGTTGCACCTTTTGAAATATGGCACTCTTGCATCTGTCCTGATAAGTGCAAGATGAAAAACTTTGACTGCCTGTCTCTTTTGTCAGAAAGGCGACTTCTATTAGTACATCATTGGATTGGAAAGTTACCAGTCTACAGCTGGGATCATTCTTTTCAGTTTAATGCTCTGAAGTTCATTTATTAGTGTCACAAGTAAGGCTTACATTGACACTGCAATGGAGTTACTGTGAAAAATCCCCTGGTCGCCACACTCCTGTTTCGGGTACACCGACGGAGAATTTAGCACGGCCAATGCGCCTAACCAGCACGTCTTTCAGACTGTGGGAGGAAACCGGAGCACCCGGAGGAAGCCCACGCGGACACGGGGAGAATGTGCAGACTCCACACAGACAGTGACCCGAGCTGGGAATCGAACCCGGGTCCCTGGCGTTGTGGGGCAGCAGTGCTAACCCACTGCGCCACCCCCACACCAATAGGTACAACTCCAGTGATGAAGTTGGGTCTTTACCATCCAGCAGCCAGCTCTCTTGTCCCTTTGACTCGGAAGAACAGAGAGAGGTTTTTTTTTTCTGAATCTTTCGAGCAGTGTGGTGGTGGGGGGGGTTGCGGGGTGCTGCGGAGGGGTTCAAACTAAAAGTTCAAACACCACTCACACTTTAGGATGAGCTGCTTCCATTGTCAGGGAAATGTCACATCAAATGTTATCAGGACGGCAGTTCCACTCTCACGGAATGAAAGGATTAGTGGACATTTAGCCAGCTCGAGTCATTCCCCTCGAGACTGCGCCACTAAGAATACGGTCGGTTCCTCGCCAGTCCCAACACTCTCGATAATATTTCTCCTGCCCCGTGCGCAGAATGAGTAAATGCAGCACACAGCGCGCGCGCTCAACCTCCAGAACTCTCCTGAAATTGCAATCGGTTGGGAAACTTCAATCTCTCACCGCAAGTGACCCGGGTTCGATTCCCCGTCAGGGGCTGAAGGTATATGTAGGGTGGCACAGTGGTTAGCACTGCCGCCTCACAGTGCCAGGGACCCGGGTTCGATTCCAGGCTGGGCTGACTCTCTGTGCGGAGTCTGCATGTTCATAGATCGTAGAACCCCCCCCCCCATATCCCCGCATATTTTACCCTCTAACCTAAGCATCTTTAGCGATGAGGAGAGACTGGGTAAACTGGGGTTGTTCTCCCTGGAAAGTCGGAGGATGAGGGGGCGATCTGATAGAGGTGTGTAAAATTATGAAGGGCACAGATAGGGTGAACAGTGGGTAGCTTTTTCCCAGGTCGGAGGTGGCGAACACGAGGGGTCACAGGTTCGAAGTGAGGGGGGCAAAGTTCAACACAGATATCAGGGGGGGCGTATTTTACACAGAGGGTGGTGGGGGCCTGGAATGCACTGCCAAGCAGGGTGGTGGAGGCAGACATGATGGGGTCATTTAAGACTTATCTGGATAGTTACATGAATGGAGGAATACAAACAAACGGTCTAGTTGGGCCCATGAGCGGCACAGGCTCTTTATTCTTTGTTCTTTGATCATCTCAGGACACTAAGGGGCAATTTTAGCGTGACCAATCAACCTAACCTGCACATCTTTGGACGAAACCAAAGTTCTCCCCGTGTCTGCGTGTGTTTCCTCCGGGTGCTCCGGTTTTCTCCCACAGTCCGAAAGATGTGCAGGTCAGGTCCATTGACCTGAACAGGTGCCAGAGTGTGGCGAATAGGGGAATTTCGCAGTAACTTCATTGCAGTGTTAATGTAAAACTGTACTTGTGACTAATAAGTAAACTTTACTGCCATGTTAAGTTGCCACTTAGTGTCAGGGAGATTGCCAGGGTAAACTCATGAGGTTACCGGGATAGGTGGGATTGTAGTTGATACAGACTTGATGGGCTGAATGACCTCTGTCTGTACCGTATGGGTCTATGATTTAATGATACACGCTCACAGACTTCCTATCTGTTCATGAGGAAAGCTGTACCTCCACACCCCCTCTCAACCCCGCCTGCCCACTGCTGCCCCAGTCCCTACATGTCTTCAGACTGCCTTCTGCCTAAGTGAGAACTCCACCTCTCTGGGGTGATTAGCTGCCCTCTGTCCCAATGGTCTCTCAAGCAGAATGACCCTCTTCAGCTGCATTGCCCTTAAAGTGATCATCGCCAGAAGTCACGACAGCATGTGTGGGGAACGGGGAAAATCTCACACTGAACAACTCTGGGGAACTGTCCCGGGGTTAGATCAAAGACTCAATGTTGAGATAGAGCAAAGGGAGCTTTACTCTGTATCTGACCCCATGCTGTACCTGTCCTGGGAGTGTTTGATGGGGGGACAGTGTAGAGGGAGCTTTACTCTGTATCTAACCCCGTGCTGTACCTGTCCTGGGAGTGTTTGATGGGGGGACAGTGTAGAGGGAGCTTTACTCTGTATCTAACACCCTGTTATACATGTCCTGGGAGTGTTTGGTGGGGACAGTGTAGAGGGAGCTTTACTCTGTATCTAACACCCTGTTATACCTGTCCTGGGAGTGTTTGATGGAGGACAGCGTAGAGGGAGCTTTACTCTGTATCTAACCCCGTGCTATACCTGTCCTGGGAGTGTTTGAAGGGTGACAGTGTAGAGGGAGTTTTACTCTGTATCTAACCCCATGCTGTACATGTCCTGGGAGTGTTTGATGGGGACAGTGTAGAGGGAGCTTTACTCTGTACCTAACCCCGTGCTGTACCTGTCCTGGGAGTGTTTGATGGGGACAGTGTAGAGGGAGCTTTACTCTGTATCTAACCCCGTGCTGTACCTGTCCTGGGAGTGTTTGATGGGGACAGTGTAGAGGGAGCTTTACTCTGTATCTAACCCCGTGCTGTACCTGTCCTGGGAGTGTTTGATGGAGACAGTGTAGAGGGAGCTTTACTCTGTATCTAATCCTGTGCTGTACCTGTCCTGGGAATGTTTGATGGAGGACAGCGTAGAGGGAGCTTTACTCTGTATCTAACCCCATGCTGTACCTGTCCTGGGAGTGTTTGATGGGGGGACAGTGTAGAGGGAGCTTTACTCTGTACCTAACCCCGTGCTGTACCTGTCCTGGGAGTGTTTGATGGGGGACGGTGTAGCGGGAGCTTTACTCTGTACCTAACCCCGTGCTGTACCTGTCCTGGGAGTGTTTGATGGGGGGACAGTGTAGAGGGAGCTTTACTCTGTATCTAACCCTGTGCTATACCTGTCCTGAATAAATGTCTCCATCTTGAGTAGAGATCTGCAGTCCATTGCATCAGTGATGGGGGAAGTGAATGTTTAAGGCAGTGATGGACAACTTGGACCCGAGTGTAACCACCCAGAGAAGTGGGGATCACACTGCCAATGTGCTATGTGGTCAGTATGGGGTTCAGGATAATGTGACAGTCTCCGCAGACCCAGCTTGGTCCAATAAAGCCTGAGAAGGTGAGGACAAATAGGAATGGAGAGGATGGAAAACAGTCGGGGAGAATTATAGATTCTGTGCCATTTGAATGTAGCCGTCACTCGCGTGACAAGTGGGAGCAGGGAAACTCAACCCATGCGATGGGGCACAGAGGCAGCCATCTATCTATTTGCTGCAGAGTTGTTACTGTGCAGGACATTAGTAAAGGTGATTTCCCCCCCACGCACTGCTGGAAAGGCTTTTTAAAAAATAAATCATGCTGATTTTCACAGGCCCACGGAACACAGAAGGTTAGCTTAAGGAGCAGTCAATCGACCAACGGACGGGCTTTGCAGAATGAAGAGCTGCCTGGTGTCAGGGTTTCAGGGCGGCAAGCATTTTCCAAAGCGTTCCCGCACCTGAAATGGGGTGGCACAGTGGTTGGCACTGCTGCCTCGCAGCGCCAGGGACCTGGGTTCGATCCCCAGCTCGGGTCACTGTCTGTGTGGAGTTTGCACATTCTCCCCGTGTCTGCGTGGGTTTCCTCCTGGAGCTCCGGTTTCCTCCCACAGTCCGAAAGACATGCAGATTAGGTGCATTGACCCGAACAGGCGACTGCAGGAATTCCACAGTCACTTCATTGCAGTGTTAATGTAAGCCTTACTTGCGACTGGTAAATGAATGAACTTCTAAGGTGAACAATTTAATTATTGTCGCACACAACTTGGGCGCTACTGAAAGACAGTGAACATGCTGTTAAATGTTCACTCTCCATGGAGATACCTCAACCAATCCGAGTCACCGTCCAATCAGCTTCCCTTTTTTCCCCATGCAGTCTTGCACCTTTTGAAATCTTGCATCTGTCCTGAGAAGTGCAAGATGAAAAACTTTGACTGCCTGTCTCTTTTGTCAGCAGTGCAACTTTTATTGGTACATCATTGGATTGGAAAGGTACCAATCTACAGCTGGGATCATTCTTTTCAGTTTAATGCTTTGAAGTTCATTTATTAGTGTCACAAGTAAGGCTTACATTAACACTGCAATGGAGTTACTTTGAAAATCCCCCAGTTGCCACACTCCTGTTTCGGGTACACTGATGGAGAATTTAGCACGGCCAACGCAGCTAACCTGTACGCCTATCGGAATGTGGGAGGAAACCGGAGCACCCGGAGGAAACCCACGCAGACACGGGGAGAACGTGCAGACAGCGACCCAAGCTAGGAATCGAACCCCGGGTCCCTGGCGCTGTGAGGCAGCAGTGCTAACCGCTGTGCCATAAGACATAGGAGCAGAATTAGACCACTCGGCCCATCGAATCTGCTTCGCCATTCAATCACATCTGATATTTTTCTCATCCCTATTCTCCTGCCTTTTCCCCATAACCGCTGGTCCTCTTATTAATCAAGAACCTATCTATCTCTGCCTTAAAGACACTCAATGAGCTGGCTGCCCAATTTTATTCCTGTACTGCTTGCAATAAAGGCCAACGCACCATTTGTACCTGCAAGCTCGCTTTCTGCACCCCTTTTATGAGTGTACTCTTTGAATCTGTTCTGATGTTGTTATAGGGAATAAGGGTTATGGTGAGCGGGCGGGTAAGTGAGCTGAGTCCACGATAAGATCAGCTGTGATCTTATTGAATGATACGGAGATGCTGGCGTTGGACTGGGGTAAACTATCTCATTGAATGGCAGAGCAGGCTGGCCTACTCCTGCTCCTAGTTCTTGTGTTCTTCTGTCAACACCTTTTTTAAAGAAAATGTACTGCTTTTCTACACTTGCGACGCATATTTCACACCTCCCCACATCTGTCCTCTTGCCACCCATTTGCTGAACCTGCCTCTATCGCTTTGTAGCCTCTCTGTGTCCCGGCCCAGGTTGCCTCCCCACCTATCCTGGTATCTCTGGCAGTCTTTGATACATTAGTCTCTGTCTCTTCATCATGATATGGACTGCAAACAGCTGAGGTCCCAGCTCTGATCCTTGAGGAGGAACTTCTTCACTCAAAGGGTGGTGAGTCTTTGGAATTCTCTGCCCGTTGAAGTGGTGGAGGCGACCTCGCTCCAGCCAGTGACACCCATGCCCTATGAATGAATAAAAAATAATCCCTCAGCACTATTTTAAAGAAGCCTAGAATTGTGAAATCCCTACAGTGCAGAAGGAGGCCATTCGGTCCATCAGGTCTGCACCTTCCCTTCGAAAGAGCATTCTACTCAGGTCCACCCACCACCCTATTCCTGTAATCCCACCTATTTAACTCACTAACCCCCCACTAACGTTTATGCCTTGGGACCCTAAGGGGCAATGTAGCATGGCCAATCCGCCTAACCCGCACATCTTTGGACTGTGGGAGGAAACCGGAGCACCCGGAGGAAACCCACGCAGACACGGGGAGAATGTGCAAACTTCCCATGGGTCCCTGGCGCTGTGAGACAGCAGTGCTAAGTGCTGTGCTCTGCCCAATTCCATTATCTATTTGGTACAAAGTGTTGCTACTTCCATTCTCACCCATCTTGTCCACAGTTATCTACATGGACCCATATCTATAGCGCTGAGCTCAAGGCAAGTCCTAAGCTTAAATAACCGACACTTTCGAGTTACTTATGAACTTGTGCCTTGTGTCAGCACACTGTTCATTCCTGTTGGACAACTCGCTCCTTGTCCAAAGCTCCCCCATTCCTCATTGCCTGTGCCAGGGGTGAACGTCTTACCAACGCAGCCCAGTGGTGGTGTATCAATTTTCAACATGAAGGAGCTTTCCACCGTAGTTTGATGTGACACTCTCTGAAAGTAGTAAACCTCCCCCAGCTGGACACCTCTCCTGGCAGCTCCACTGCGAGTATGGATATAAAAGCACTCTGACTTATTCTCCTGCACAAACAGGCCGAAATATAACCTGGACCACCTGGAGTTTCAGCTGCTTTGCCTTTGGTGTGTAACCGAGTGCTGGCAAAGCTCCAAGGATTATCCTTTGCACACCGCAAACTTTCCCCGCAAGGTTGTCGATCACTCCTTCCAGGCATTTAGTAAGCTGATTTGATTTGGTTTGATTTATTATTGTCACATGTATTAGCATGCAGTGAAAAGTATTGTTTCTGGCGCGCTATACAAAGCATACCATTCATAGAGAAGGAAACGTCAGTGCAGAATGTAGTGTTACAGTCATAGCGAGGGTGTAGAGAAAGATCAACTTAACGCAAGGTAGGTCCATTCAACAGTCTGACGGCAGCAGGGAAGAAGCTGTTCTTGAGTCAGTCGGTACGTGACCTCAGACTTTTATATCTTTTTCCCGACGGAAGAAGGTGGAAGAGAGAATGTCCGGGGTGCGTGGGATCCTTGATTATGCCGGCTGCTTTGCCGAGGCAGTGGGAAGTGTAGACAGAGTCAATGGATGGGAGGCTGGTTTGTGGGATGGATTGGGCTAAATTCATGATGTTTTGTAGTTCTTTGCGGTCTTGGGCAGAACAGGAGCCCAGACCGAGCTGTGATACAACCAGAAAGAATGCTTTCTATGGGGCATCTGTAAAAGTTGGCGAGAGTTGTAGCGGACGTGCCAAATTTCCTTAGCCTTCTGAGAAAGTAGAGACATTAGTGAGATTTGTTAACTATAGTGTCGGCATAGGGGGGACCAGGACAGTTTGTTGGTGATCTGGACACCTAAGAACATGAAGATTTCTTTTTTTTTGGGGGGGGGTGCGGGTGGGAATGGGCTCCGATCTTTTTCCTGTGCAAGCTGTTTACTCTTCACTCAACAGAAGACACTCAGGCAGAGTGGCACTGCAATGGGAATGCCAGCCTGGGTTAGACCATAAGACATAGGCCACTCGGAACATCGAGCCTGCTCTGCTATTCAATCATGGCTGTTTTGTTTTCTCATCCCCCATTCTCCTGCCATTTCCCCATAACCGCTGATCCCCTTATTAATCAAGAACCTATCTATCTCTGTCTTAAAGACACTCAATGACCCGGCCTCCACAGCCTTCTGTGGCAAAGAGTCCCACAGATTCACCACTCTCTGGCTGAAGAAATTCCTCCTCGTCTCCGTTTCAAAGGATTGTCCCTTTAGTCTGAGGTTCATAGATCATAGAACCCTACAGTGCAGAAAGAGGCCCTTCGGCCCATCGAGTCTGCACCAAACACAATCCCACCCAGGCCCTACCTCCATATCCCTACATATTATACCCACTCATCCCTCTAACCTACACATCCCTGGACACTAAGGGGCAATTTCTTAGCACGGCCAATCAACTTAACCCACACATCTTTGGACTGTGGAAGGAAACTGGAGCACCCAGAGGAAACCCACGCAGACACGAGGAGAATGTGCAAACTCCGCACAGACAGTGACCGGAGCCGGGGATCGAACCCAGGACCCTGGAGGTGTGAAGCAGCAGTGCTAACCCACTGTGCTACCGTGCCACTCAGAGGTTGTGCCCTCCAGTTCTAGTTTTTGCTCTTCGTGGAAACATCCTCTCTACGTCCACCCAGTCCAGGTCTCATAGTATCCTGTAAGTTTCAATAAGATCCCACCTCATCCTTCTGAACTCCAACAATACAGACCCAGAACCCTCAACTGTTCCTCATACGACAAGTTCATCATTCCAGGGATCATTCTTGTGGCAATGCAACAGACTTTGGACTAGACTAGCATCACCAGAACTCCTTATGTACAAACTTCATAGGCACAAACCTGGCACGTGGAGTATACCATGGAGAAATTTGATATTGTCTATTTTGGCAGGAAAAATTTTAAAGAAAGTATATTATGTAATTGGTGGGAGATCTCAGAGCTCTAGATGCAGAGGGATCTGGGTGTCTGAGGCACGAATCACACAAGGCTAGCACGCAATAATTAGAAAAGCGAATCAAATGTTATCACTTATTGTGAGGGGAATTGAATAGAGAAGTCAGGAAGTGATGCTCCGGTTGACTTTTCTATTCAATTCCCCTCACAATAAGTGGTAACATTCGATTCGCTTTTCTAATAATTGCGTGCTAGCCTTACGTGATTTGTGCCTCAGACACCCAGATCCCTCTGCATCTAGAGCTCTGAGATCTCCCACCAGTTACATAATATACTTTCTTTAAAATTTGTGAGACCACATTTGGAGCATTGTGTACAGTGCTAGTCACCTTATCGAAGGAAAAATAGAACCATATAACATTACAGCTCAGAAACAGGCCTTTTGGCCCTTCTGGTCTGTGCCGAACCATTTTTCTGCCTAGTCCCACTGACCTGCACTTGGACCATATCCCTCCACACCCCTCTCATCCATGAACCCGTCCAAGTTTTTCTTAAATGTTAAAAGCGACCCCGCATTTATCCGGCAGCTCACTCCACACTCCCACCACTCTCTGCATGAAGAATCCCCTCTAATATTCCCTTTAAACTTTTCCCCCTTCACCCTTAACCCATGCCCTCTGGTTTTTTTTCTCCCCTAGCCTCAGTGGAAAAAGGCTGCTTGCATTCACTCTATCTATACCCATCTCACCTTATACACCTCTATCAAATCTCCCCTCAGTGAGGGGAGATCAGTGAGGGGGGAGGGGGGAGGAGGGGGCAGTCCGCTGTCACTCTGGCTGAGATCAGTGAGGGGGAACAGGGGGGGGGTCCGCTGTCACTCTGTCTGAGATCAGTGAGGGGGAAGGGGGGGGTCCGCTGTCACTCTGTCTGAGATCAGTGAGGGGGGAGGGGGGGGTCCGCTGTCTCTCTGGCTGTGATCAGTGAGGGGGAAAGGGAGGGGGGGGTCCGCTGTCACTCTGTCTGAGATCAGTGAGGGGGAAGGGGGGGGGTCCGCTGCCACTCTGCCTGAGATCAGTGAGGGGGAAGGGGGGGGGGTCCGCTGTCACTCTGCCTGAGATCAGTGAGGGGGAAGGGGGGGGTCCGCTGTCACTCTGCCTGAGATCAGTGAGGGGGAAGGGGGGGGTCCGCTGTCACTCTGCCTGAGATCAGTGAGGGGGAAGGGGGGGGTCCGCTGTCACTCTGTCTGAGATCAGTGAGGGGGAAGGGGGGGGTCCGCTGTCCCTCTGTCTTTGATCAGTGAGGGGGAAGGGGGGGGTCCGCTGCCACTCTGTCTGAGATCGGTGAGGGGGAAGGGGGGGGTCCGCTGTCACTCTGCCTGAGATCAGTGAGGGGGAAGGGGGGGGTCCGCTGTCACTCTGTCTGAGATCAGTGAGGGGGAAGGGGGGGGTCCGCTGCCACTCTGTCTGAGATCAGTGAGGGGGGAGGGGGGGGTCCGCTGTCTCTCTGCCTGAGATCAGTGAGGGGGAAGGGGGGGGGTCCGCTGTCACTCTGTCTGAGATCAGTGAGGGGGAAGAGGGGGGGTCCGCTGCCACTCTGCCTGAGATCAGTGAGGGGGAAGGGGGGGGGTCCGCTGTCACTCTGTCTGAGATCAGTGAGGGGGAAGGGGGGAGTCCGCTGTCACTCTGTCTGAGATCAGTGAGGGGGGAAGGGGGGGGGTCCGCTGTCACTCTGTCTGAGATCAGTGAGGGGGAAGGGGGGAGTCCGCTGTCACTCTGTCTGAGATCAGTGAGGGGGGAAGGGGGGGGTCCGCTGTCACTCTGTCTGAGATCAGTGAGGGGGGAAGGGGGGGGGTCCGCCGTCACTCTGTCTGTGATCAGTGAGGGGGGAGGGGGGAGTCCGCTGTCACTCTGTCTGAGATCAGTGAGGGGGGAAGGGGGGGGGGTCCGCTGTCACTCTGTCTGAGATCAGTGAGGGGGAAGGGGGGAGTCCGCTGTCACTCTGTCTGAGATCAGTGAGGGGGAAGGGGGGAGTCCGCTGTCACTCTGTCTGAGATCAGTGAGGGGGAAGGGGGGAGTCCGCTGTCACTCTGTCTGAGATCAGTGAGGGGGGAAGGGGGGGGGTCCGCTGTCACTCTGTCTGAGATCAGTGAGGGGGGAAGGGGGGGGGTCCGCTGTCACTCTGTCTGAGATCAGTGAGGGGGGAAGGGGGGGGGTCCGCCGTCACTCTGTCTGTGATCAGTGAGGGGGGAGGGGGGGGTCCGCTGCCACTCTGCCTGAGATCAGTGAGGGGGAAGGGGGGGGTCCGCTGTCACTCTGCCTGAGATCAGTGAGGGGGAAGGGGGGGGTCCGCTGTTACTCTGCCTGAGATCAGTGAGGGGGGAGGGGGGGGGGTCCGCTGTCTCTCTGCCTGAGATCAGTGAGGTGGAAGGGGGGGGGGTCCGCTGCCACTCTGTCTGAGATCAGTGAGAGGGAAGGGGGGGTCCGCTGCCACTCTGTCTGAGATCAGTGAGAGGGAAGGGGGGGTCCGCTGTCACTCTGCCTGAGATCAGTGAGGGGGAAGGGGGGGGTCCGCTGTCACTCTGTCTGAGATCAGTGAGGGGGAAGGGGGGGGGTTCGCTGTTACTCTGCCTGAGATCAGTGAGGGGGGAGGGGGGGGGGTCCGCTGTCTCTCTGCCTGAGATCAGTGAGGGGGGAGGGGGGGGGGGTCCGCTGTCTCTCTGCCTGAGATCAGTGAGGTGGAAGGGGGGGGTCCGCTGCCACTCTGTCTGAGATCAGTGAGGGGGAAGGGGGGGGGGTCCGCTGTCACTCTGTCTGAGATCAGTGAGGGGGAAGGGGGGGGGGTCCGCTGTCACTCTGTCTGAGATCAGTGAGGGGGAAGGGGGGGGTCCGCTGTCACTCTGTCTGAGATCAGTGAGGGGGAAGGGGGGGGGGGTCCGCTGTCACTCTGCCTGAGATCAGTGAGGGGGAAGGGGGGGGTCCGCTGCCACTCTGTCTGAGATCAGTGAGGGGGAAGGGGGGGGGGGTCCGCTGTCACTCTGCCTGAGATCAGTGAGGGGGAAGGGGGGGGTCCGCTGTCACTCTGTCTGAGATCAGTGAGGGGGAAGGGGGGGGTCCGCTGTCACTCTGTCTGTGATCAGTGAGGGGGAAGGGGGGGGTCCGCTGTCACTCTGTCTGAGATCAGTGAGGGGGAAGGGGGGGTCCGCTGTCACTCTGTCTGAGATCAGTGAGGGGGAAAGGGAGGGGGGTCCGCTGCCACTCTGTCTGAGATCAGTGAGGGGGAAGGGGGGGGTCCGCTGTCACTCTGTCTGTGATCAGTGAGGGGGAAGGGGGGGGTCCGCTGTCACTCTGTCTGTGATCAGTGAGGGGGAAGGGGGGGGTCCGCTGCCACTCTGTCTGAGATCAGTGAGGGGGAAGGGGGGGTCCGCTGTTACTCTGTCTGAGATCAGTGAGGGGGAAGGGGGGGTCCGCTGTTACTCTGTCTGAGATCAGTGAGGGGGAAGGGGGGGGGTCCGCTGTCACTCTGCCTGAGATCAGTGAGGGGGAAGGGGGGGGTCCGCTGCCACTCTGCCTGAGATCAGTGAGGGGGAAGGGGGGGGTCCGCTGTCACTCTGCCTGAGATCAGTGAGGGGGAAAGGGGGGGGGGTCCGCTGTCACTCTGCCTGAGATCAGTGAGGGGGAAGGGGGGGGTCCGCTGTCACTCTGCCTGAGATCAGTGAGGGGGAAGGGGGGGGTCCGCTGTCACTCTACCTGAGATCAGTGAGGGGGAAGGGGGGGGTCCGCTGTCACTCTGCCTGAGATCAGTGAGGGGGAAGGGGGGGGGTCCGCTGTCACTCTACCTGAGATCAGTGAGGGGGAAGGGGGGGGTCCGCTGTCACTTTGCCTGAGATCAGTGAGGGGGAAGGGGGGGGTCCGCTGCCACTCTGTCTGAGATCAGTGAGGGGGAAGGGGGGGAAGGGGGGGGTCCGCTGTCACTCTGTCTGAGATCAGTGAGGGGGAAGGGGGGGGTCCGCTGTCACTCTGCCTGAGATCAGTGAGGGGGAAGGGGGGGGTCCGCTGTCACTCTGCCTGAGATCAGTGAGGGGGAAGGGGGGGGTCCGCTGTCACTCTGTCTGAGATCAGTGAGGGGGAAGGGGGGGGTCCGCTGTCACTCTGTCTGAGATCAGTGAGGGGGAAGGGGGGGGTCCGCTGTCACTCTGCCTGAGATCAGTGAGGGGGAAGGGGGGGGGTCCGCTGTCACTCTGCCTGAGATCAGTGAGGGGGAAGGGGGGGGTCCGCTGTCACTCTGCCTGAGATCAGTGAGGGGGAAGGGGGGGGTCCGCTGTCACTCTGTCTGAGATCAGTGAGGGGGAAGGGGGGGTCCGCTGTCACTCTGCCTGAGATCAGTGAGGGGGAAGGGGGGGGTCCGCTGTCACTCTGTCTGAGATCAGTGAGGGGGAGGGGCGGGGTCCGTTGCTATTCTACCTGAGATCAGTGAGGGGGAAGGGGGGGTCATGGCCATAAAACAATAGATAAGGGTCATGGGTGGAGGGGGGACTGGTAGTGTAAAATGGTGGCGCGGGCTCGTTGGGCCGAAGGGCCTGTTTCCCAGGCTGTTTTTGTCCTTTGTTCTTTAACACATTTACTTTCTCAGGAGGCCACAGAATTGTGGTATGTCAGCTGCAAATCTCACCAGCTTTTACAGATGCACCCATAGAAAATATTCTTTCTATTTGTATCACAGCTTGGTATAGCTCCTGCTCTGCCCAAGACCGCAAGGAACTACAAAAGCTTGTGAATGAAGTCCATCACACAAACCAGCCTTTGGACACTAAGGGCCAATTTAGCATGGCCAATCCACCTAACCTACACATCTTTGGACACTAAGGGGCAATTTAGCATGGCCAATCCACCTAACCTGCACATCTTTGGACACTAAGGGGCAATTTAGCATGGCCAATCCACCTAACTTGCACATCTTTGGACACTAAGAGGCAATTTAGCATGGCCAATCCACCTAACCTGCACATCTTTGGACACTAAGGGGCAATTTAGCATGGCCAATCCACCTAACCTGTACATCTTTGGACACTAATGGGCAATTTAGCATGGCCAATCCACCTAACCTGCACATCTTTGGACACTAAGGGGCAATTTAGCATGGCCAATCCACCTAACCTGCACATCTTTGGACACTAAGGGGCAATTTAGCATGGCCAATCCACCTAATCTGCACATCTTTGGACACTAAGGGACAATTTAGCATGGCCAATCCACCTAACCTGCACATCTTTGGACACTAAGGGACAATTTAGCATGGCCAATCCATCTAACCTGTACATCTTTGGACACTAAGAGGCAATTTAGCATGGCCAATCCACCTAACCTACACATCTTTGGACACTAAGGGACAATTTAGCATGGCCAATCCATCTAACCTGTACATCTTTGGACACTAAGAGGCAATTTAGCATGGCCAATCCGCCTAACCTGCACATCTTTGGACACTAAGGGACAATTTAGCATGGCCAATCCATCTAACCTGTACATCTTTGGACACTAAGAGGCAATTTAGCATGGCCAATCCACCTAACCTGCACATCTTTGGACACTAAGGGGCAATTTAGCATGGCCAATCCACCTAACCTGCACATTCCCGACTCACCCCCCATGTCCCGGACTGCCCCGATCTCCAGGACCCCCAGTCTGCAGTGCAGACAACCCCCCTTCCCAGCAGACACCCCCTCCACCTCCCCCCAGGCAGACAATGCTCCCTCCCAGTCCACAGGGATCTTTGGCGTCTCTTCTATCAATCCCTGAGAAGAGTAGCAGTGAGACAACCCCCCCCCACCACCCTCACCGATCGTCCCTTAGGCCCCACCCCTCAAATAGGCACCACCCCCTTGGCGCTGCCCAATGGGTAGCACTAAGGTGGTCCCTAGGCGTGGGCACTTTGCCCGTTGGGCAGTGCCAGGGGGGCACAAGCTGGCAATGCCAGGATGCCCATGCCTAGGGTCACCACACTCCTCCTGCCCAGCCCCCTGGGGGTCTCCAATTGCCCGCCCTTCACTCCAGCAGTGTCAGACCGCTAATTCCCCACTAGTGGGGAGCGACTCTAAACCTCGCTGGTATGAAACACTCCGATGAGGTGGGAGAGGCCAACAGGCCCATTCAGTCCCAGGCCTGCTATTTCCATTTAAACAGTATGTAACATATAACCTAAATGTGAACCCCAATGATGTCTGGCACAGAGCAGACAGTGCTGACATCCAGTCTGGGAGATGCGAGCAGGGCGCGAACCCTACAAATTGTCCCCCCCTCCCCATGAGATTCTCCTGGCCCGTTGTGCTAGAATAAATTAGCTCAACGAGATGGGAGAATCACTCTCTCGTGGTCAATTTAGCACGGCCAATCTACCGAACCTGAACATCTTTGGATTGTGGGAGGAAACCGGAACGCCCGGAGGAAACCCACGCAGACACGAGCAGATTCCACGCAGACAGTGACCCGAGCCGGGAACCGAACCCAGGCCCCTGGCGCAGTGAGGCAGCAGTGCTAACCCACTGGGCCACCCGAGCGATAAGTTACCAGCAAGTAAAAGATGTAAAAGGCTGAGGCTGATAGCTAATGAGAGTTGCAGCATGTGATGGCTGGACATGGTGTGGGGAGGGAGATCCAGGGCATTGTCTTAGAATCATAGAGGTTTACAGCATGGAAACAGGCCCTTTGGCCCAACTTGTCCATG
This sequence comes from Carcharhinus amblyrhynchos, assembly GCF_965287045.1. Classification (NCBI taxonomy): domain Eukaryota; kingdom Metazoa; phylum Chordata; class Chondrichthyes; order Carcharhiniformes; family Carcharhinidae; genus Carcharhinus; species Carcharhinus amblyrhynchos. The sequence continues at coordinate 17,779,013 of NC_137356.1, forward strand.
CTGCCCCCTTTTTTTAAACCTTGAAGTTAGTCCCAATTGCCCGCATTTGGCCCATATCCCTCTATACCCATTGTACCAAGGTAACTGTCCAAATGGTTTTTAAAAGACAAAATTGTTCCCACCTCTACTACTACCTCTGGCAGCTCGTTCCAGACACTCACCACCCTCTGTGTGAGAAAATTGCCCCTCTGGACACTTTTGTATCTCTCCCCTCTCACCTTAAATCTATGCCTCTAGTTTTAGACCCCCCTACCTTTGGGAAAAGACATTGACTATCTAACTGATCAATTTCCCCTTATTATTTCATAGACCTCTATCAGATCACCCCTCAACCTTCACTGCTCCAGGGGAAAAAAGTCCCAATCTATCCAACCTCTCCTTATAACTCAAACCATCAAGTTCTGGTCACATCCTAGTAAATCTTTTCTGCACTCTTTCCTGTTTAATAATATCCCCTCTACAATAGGGTCACCAGAACAATATTCCAAGTGTGCTCTTGTATAACTTCAATAAGATGTCCCAACTCCTGTATTCAATGTTCTGACCGATGAAACCAAGCATGCCGAATGCCTTCTTCACCACTCTGTCCACCTGTGACTCCACTTTCAAGGAGCTATGAACCTGTATCCCTAGATCTCTTTGTTCTGTAACACTCCCCAACACCCTATCATTAACTGAGTAAGTCCTGCCCTGGTTCAATCTACCAAAATGCATCACCTCGCATTTATCTAAATTAAACTCCATCCGACATTTGTTAGCCCACTGGCCCAATTGATCAAGATCCCGTTGCAATTGGAGATAAACTTTCTTCACTGTCCACTGTGCCACCAATCTTACTGTCACCTACAAACTTACTAACCATGCCTCCTATATTCTCATCCAAATCATTAATATAAATGACAAAAAACAGTGGCCCCAGCACTGATCCCTGAGGCACACCACAGGCCCCCAATTTGAAAAATAACCCTTGACAACCGCCCTCTGGCTTCTGTCAAGAAGCCAATTTTGTATCCATTTGGATAACTCACCCTGGATCCCATGAGATTTAAATTTATGCAACAACCTACCATGCGGTACCTTGTCAAAGGCCTTGCTAAAGTCCATGTAGACAACACCAACTGCAACATCAAAATCAACATGAACTGTCTTACACAGGTGTTTGCAGAAGCAGAATATTTGGTGCTGTTGAAAATGGGATGTGACGCATGCTGTGTAGTTTGAAAATCCCGATCTACAGTGACATTGGGTTAGAAATTGAAAGCTAGTTCACGCAGAGGAACAAAGAGCCTGCCTTCACACTCATGCTCAAAGGAGACGCGCCTTCCAGTGGAAAGAAACAACTCAGATAGTTTCTGTCAAATGGAGCCAGTACAGTGAATCATTAAAGCGAAAATAACCAGAATCTACGCTGTATTTATTCAAAACCTCAAATCTTCCCGAAGCGTTCGACAGCCAATTAAATAGTTTCTGACGAGAATTCACTGCTGTAATGTGGGAAGCACAGCAAGGTCCCACTAACAGACAGAAGGTAGTTGCCTCTTAACGCCAAGCTGGGTCAGGGATGAATGTTGGTCCAGACACCCCTCTATCTCCTTCAAGGTCTGCATTGTAGGGATTCTGCAATACTTCTAATGGTTGGGATTCTCTGGGTGGCACGGTAGCACAGTGGGCTAGCACTGCTGCTTCACAGTTCCAGGGTCCTGGGTTCGATTCCCAGCTCGGGTCACTGTCTGTGTGGAGTTTGCACATTCTCCTCGTGTCTACGTGGGTTTCGTCTGGGTGCTCTGGTTTCCTCCCACAGTCCAAAGACGTGCAGGTTAGGTTGATTGGCCATGCTATAATTGCCCCTTAGTGTCCAGGGATGTGTAGGTTAGAGGGATGAGTGGGTAACATATGTAGGGATAAGGGGATAGGGCCTGGGTGGGATTGTGGTTGGTACAGACTCGATGGGCCAAATGGCCTCTTTCTGTACTGTAGAGTTCTATGATTCTTTCTATGGGTAAAATTGAAGTTAAAATTTATTTATTAGTCGCAAGTAAGACACTGCAATTAACTTACTGTGAAATTCCCCTAGTCGCCACACTCCGATGGTTGTTTGGGTCAATGCATCTAATCAGATGTGTCTTTCGCTCTGTGGGAAGAAACCAGAGCACTCGGAGGAAACCCGTGCAGACACGGGGAAACTCCACACCGACATTGACCCAAGCCCGGAATCGAACTTGGGTTCCTGGCGCTGTGAGGCAGCAGCGCTAACCACTGCACACCCATGACTCAAAGATCAAAGACCAACACAGCACAGGAAACAGGCCCTTTGGCCCTACAAGCCCACGCCACCCATTTTAACACTCAGTGAGTGCCTCATTCCAATCCTTCTCCTACCTACGGCTTTTGTCTACATCTAGTGGACCCCACATTAAAAGGGTGCAAATTTAGAGAATTATATGTGCGCCAGATTAAGGAAGATCCAATTTAGGGACAATTTGTTAACACCAACCAGCCTAAAAGCACGTTTTTGGGGTGTGGGAGGAAACCGGAGCACCCGGAGAAAACCCACGCAAGCACGGGGAGAATGTGCAAACTCCTACAGACACCGACCCAAGTCGGAGATCCGACCCGGGTCCCTGTAACTGCACAGCAAACAGTCACTGAGCTGTCGTGTTGCCCGTCAGTTGGTCCAGTTTAAGCGTACACTAACGACGTGAAGCACTAGGCAACTCTCGAAGCAACATCCAAGAGCAGCCCTCGCACGACCCACCGTGTGTATGCCCCTTGTTGGCCAACAAGGCGGACCGAATCGCCTGTGGATGTAAAAAAAAGCCATCAATAAACATACACAGCTTATAGACATTAATGGGAGACCCCCAGTAGCTCCAACGTAATACAGGTGAGCCATAAAATATGTTGGATGGCCCATAGGAATCTGTTAGTTCCCAGGAACGTCCTGAGGCCCTTGATCCTCAACTAGAACATTCTTCTGTATCCCTCCATCTCTCGTCTGCTCATGTGCCTGTCTAGGTAAGCCTTAAACAACTCTAGCATGCCTGCCTCCACCACCCTACTTGGCTTTGCATTCCAGGCTCCCACAACCCTCTGTGTGAAAAACCTCCCTCTAAATCTGAATTATACCTCACCCCCCCTCACCCTAAGCCCCTCGTGATTTTCGCATTCAACCTTTATGGGTTGGATTGCAGTGCGTGAAGAGGGATTGAAAAGGTCAGTTTAGGTTCAGAGCCTAAAGGAGAAATATTGATGGGGGTGATATATGAGCAATGGTTCGATTTGATTAGATTTATTATTGTCACATCTATTGGTATACAGTGAGAAGTATTGTTTCTTCTGCGCTATACAGATAAAGCATACCTTTCATAGAGTACACAGGGGAGAAGGGAGCGATGGGGTGCAGAATACAGTATTGCAGTTATCGCTAGGGTGCAGAGAAAGATCAGCTTAACGTATAGTAGAACCATTCAAAAGCTTGATGGGAAGAAGCTGGTCTTGAGTTGGTCAGAACATGACCTCAGATTTTGTATCTTTTTCCCGATGGAAGAAGAGAGAAAGTCCGGGGTGCGTGGGGTCCTTGATTATGCTTGTTGCAGCGGGAAGTGTAGACGGAGTCAATGGATGGGAGGCTGGTTTGCATCATGGACTGGGCTACTTTGCAGTTTCTTGCGATCTTGGACAGAGCAGGAGCCATACCAAGCTGTGATACATCTGGAGAGGAAGTTCTCTGTAAAAACTGGTGAGGATCATAACAGAAATACCAAATCTTTTTAGACTCTTTCAAAAGTAGTGGCGTTGGTGGGGCTTTCTTAACTATGGCATCGGCGTGGGGGGAACCAGGACAGGTTAAGGGGAAGTCGTGTCTGACAAATTTACTGGAGTTCTATGAGGATGTGTCTAGGGCAGTGGATAGAGGAGAGCTGGTGGACGTGGTCTTTCTTGATTTTCAGAAGGCGTTTGACAAGGTACTTCACAGGAGGTTATTGCAGAAGGTCAGGGGACATGGAGTTGGGGGTAAGGGTGTTAGCGTGGATAGAGGATTGGTTGTCAAATAGGAGGCAGAGAGTGGGGGTCAATGGGTGCTATTCGGATTGGCGGTTGGTGACTAGTGGAGTGCCCCAGGGGTCGGTGCTGGGGCCTCAGCTTTTTACCATTTATATAGATGATCTGGAGGAGGGAACCGAGTGTAGGGTGTCGAAATTTGCTGATGACACCAAGATTGGAGGAAAGGCAAATTGTGCGGAGGGTGTGGAGAGTCTGCAGAAGGATCTAGATAGGCTGGGCGAATGGACCAGGATATGGCAAATGGAATTTAATGCTGGCAAGTGCGAGGTGGTCCACTTTGGTAGGAATAATGGTAGGAAGGATTATCACTTACGTGGCGAAAAACTGCAGCAGGCGATGGTGCAGAGGGACCTCGGGGTCCTTGTGCATGAGTTGCAAAAACCCAGCTTGCAGGTGCAGCAGGTGGTCAGGAAGGCGAATGGGATGCTGGCCTTCATAGCGAGGGGGATTGAATATAAAAGTAGGGAGGTCTTGCTGCGGCTGTATAGGGCATTGGTGAGGCCGCAGCTGGAGTACTGTGTGCAGTTTTGGGCGCTGTACTTACGCAAGGATATTTTGGCCTTGGAGGGAGTGCAGAGGAGGTTTACTAGGCTGATGCCGGAGTTGAGGGGGTTGAGCTATGAGGAGAGGCTGAATAAACTAGGCTTGTACTCGTTAGAGTTCAGAAGAATGAGGGGAGATCTCATTGAGACGTATAAGATGATGAATGGGATGGATAGGATAGAGGTGGAGAGACTCTTCCCGCTCAGAAAGGATAATAGGACTAAGGGGCACAGCCTCAAGATAAAGGGAGGGCGGTTTAGAACGGAGTTGAGGAGGAACTCCTTCACTCAAAGGGTGGTGAATCTCTGGAATTCTCTGCCCGTTGAAGTGGTGGAGGCTGCCTCGCTAAGTATTTTTAAGACGTGGGTTGATGGGTTTTTGATAAGCGAGGGGATTAAGGGTTATGGGGAGAGGGCGGGAAAGTGGAACTGAGCCACGACAGATCAGCCATGATCTTATTGAATGGCGGGGCAGGCTCGAAGGGCTAGATGGCCTACTCCTGCTCCTATTTCTTATGTTCTTATGTTCTTAGGTTATCGGTGATCTGGACACTGAGAAACCTGAAGCTCTCGACCATTTGCACTTTGTCCCCATTGATGTAGACAGGTCTGCTTTACGCTTTCTGAAGTTGATGGCTACCTCCTTCGTTTTGTTGACGTTGAGGGAGAGATTATTGTTGCCGCACCAGTTCACCAGATTCTCTATCTCATTCCTGTCTCGTCATTGTTTCAGATCCAACCCATTACATTGGTGTCATCAGCAAATTTGAAAATCGAATTGGGGAGAAATTTGGCCGCACAGTCATAGGTGTATAAGGAGTATAGTAGGGGGGCTGAGAACACAGCCTTGAGGGGCACCGGTATTGAATCTCTGATAGCTTTCTATGACTCTTCAGCAACGTGGTTGACTCACGAATGAATTTAAATGCAAAGTGGTTCATTTTTTTTAGGACAAACTTGAATGCAGATTACAGGGTCAATGGCAGGGTTCTGAGGAATGTGGAGGAACAGAGAGATCTTAGGGTTCATATCCACAGATCTCTGAAGGTGGCCACTCAAGTGGATAGAGCCGTGAAGAAGGCTTATAGTGTGTTAGCGTTTATTAGCAGGGGGTTTGAGTTTAAGAGCCGTGGGGTTATGCTGCAACTATACTGGACTTTGGTGAGGCCAGATTTGGGATATTGTGTTCAGTTCTGGACACCTCACTATAAGGAGGATGTGGAAGCATTGGAGAGAGTGCAGAGGAGATTTACCAGGATGCTGCCTGGTTTGGAGGGTAGGTCTTATGAGGAAAGGTTGAGGGAGCTGGGGCTTTTCTCTTTGGAGCGGAGGAGGTTGAGGGGCGATTTAATAGAGGTTTATAAGATGATGAGAGGGATTGATAGAGTAGACGTGCAGAGATTATTTCCTGGGGTAGATGTAGCTGTTACCAGGGGGCATAACTATAAGGTTCATGGTGGGAGATATAGAAGGGATGTTTGAAGTAGATTCTTCACTCAGAGAGTGGTTGGGGTGTGGAATGCACTGCCTGCTGTGATAGTGGAGTCGGACACTTTAGGAACTTTCAAGCGGTTATTGGATAGGCACATGGAGCACACCAGAATGATAGGGAGTGGGATAGCTTGATCTTGGGATTGGACATAGCTCGGCACAACATTGAGGACCCAAGGGCCTGTACTGTTATGTTCTAGAAGGGGAATTTTAATAATAATAATGCTTGGGCACGCTGGCACAGTGGTTAGCACTCCTGCCTCACAGCACCAGAAACCCGGGTTCAAATCTAACCTTGGAGTGTCTGTGCAGAGTCGACACGTTCTTCCCCATGCCTGCTCTGGTTCCCTCCCACACTCCAAAACTAAATACTGGCCAGCCAGCATCGCCCATGAACCCCGAGTGAGTGAAGGAAAGCTATTGCCCCTCCATGTTCTTGGAATGCCTGCTTTTAGCAACTGCAGAGCAAACCCGGCGCCCACCTTCTCTCCGAGAAGGTTCCACCTTCTTTCAGTCCAAAGATGTGCGGGTTAGGTTGGTTGGCCAGGCTAAATTGCCTCTTAGCGTCCTGAGATGTGTAGGTTAGTGGGTATGATATGTAGGGATATGGGGGTAAGGCCTGAATATAGAACATAGAACCCAACAGTGCAGAAAGAGGCCCTTCGGCCCATCGGGTCTGCACTGACCACAATCCCACCCAGGCCCTACCCCCATATCCCTACATATTATACCCAGTAATCCCTCGAACCTACACATCCCAGGACACTAAGGGGCAAGTTCTTAGCACGGCCAATCAACCTAACCCGCACATCTTTGGACTGTGGGAGGAAACCGGAGCACCCGGAGGAAACCCACGCAGACACGGGGAGAACATGCAGACTCCACACAGACAGCGACCCGAGCCGGGAATCGAACCCAGCTCCCTGGAGCCGTGAAGCAGCAGTGCTACCGTGCCGCCCATTCTTAAATAAACAGAAATGGGCCAATCGTGGGATCCTTACATCGCAGAAGGTAGCTTGGGTGGGGTTGTGTTCGGCGCAGGCTCGATGGGCCGAACGGCCTCTTTCTGCACAGTAGGACTCCGTGAATCTTAGTTCTCTAGGCCAAATGAATGGTTAGAAGAGCACAGCGAGACTAAACAGCAACAACTGACGGAGGGATAGCGGCACAATGAGACTGGGGGCAGCTCACCTCCCTGAGTCGGGGGCCAAGGCAGCCACTGAGTGTGGATGGCCAGGGATAAGACATTTTCAAATTCCAGCCAGCGGGATCCCTGCACGCAAGGCAGCCGCTGTAATAACTACGTGAGGGGCATTGTCTATCGGGCCAGTTCCCCATGCAATCAATAACAATAACACCATCCCATCCAGCGTTATTAGATTGGAGATTTATTTCGACGGGCAGGCAGCTGAGATCGATTCCTCCGGGGTCCATTTCTTCCTGTCTATCTGCAACGATATCACGGTTGAATGTGATATTTTTATTAATTAAAAACTGCGGCTTGTTATGGGATGCCTTGTCGGGACTTCTAGGCTTCTCTGCAAGCACGCACCCAGTAAGCATTCAGCAGATGGGAGCTTCAGCTTAATTCTGCCTTCGCTGGCAACACATCCACTCCAGCGAGGCAGACATAGCTCACCATGCTTATTTAAAGCAATAACGTGGAATCGTACCTTTCTCAACCTCAGAGCTTTGAAAATAAGGTTTTAAATTTAAATTTGATTTGATTTATTACTGCCACATGTATTGGGTACAATAAAAAGTATTGTTTCTTGCACGCTATGCAGACAAAGCACACTGTTCATAGAGTACATAGGGGAGAAGGATTTGATTTGATTTATTACTGCCACATGTATTGGGTACAATAAAAAGTATTGTTTCTTGCGTGCTTTATACAGACAAAGCATACTGTTCATAGAGTACATAGGGGAGAAGGATTTGATTTGATTTATTACTGTCACATGTGTTGGGGTACAGTGAAAAGTATTGTTTCTTGCGTGCTATGCAGACAAAGCATACTGTTCATAGAGTAGAGTACATAGGGGAGAAGGATTTGATTTGATTTATTACTGTCACATGTGTTGGGGTACAGTGAAAAGTGTTGTTTCTTGCGTGCTATGCAGACAAAGCATACTGTTCATAGAGTAGAGTACATAGGGGAGAAGGATTTGATTTATTATTGCCACATGTATTGGGGTACAATAAAAAATATTGCTTCTTGCGTGCTTTATGCAGACAAAGCATACTGTTCATAGAGTACATAGGGGAGAAGGATTTGATTTATTACTGGCACGTATTGGGTACAATAAAAAGTATTGCTTCTTGCGTGCTTTATGCAGACAAAGCATACTGCTCATAGAGTACATAGGGGAGAGGATTTGATTTATTATTGCCACATGTATTGGGATACAATAAAAAGTATTGTTTATTGCGTGCTTTATGCAGACAAAGCATACTGTTCGTAGAGTACATAGGGGAGAAGGATTTGATTTATTACTGGCACGTATTGGGTACAACAAAAAGTATTGTTTCTTGCGTGCTATGCAGACAAAGCATACTGTTCATAGAGTAGAGTACATAGGGGAGAAGGATTTGATTTGATTTATTACTGCCACATGTATTGGGTACAATAAATATTATTGTTTCTTGCGTGCTTTAGACAGATGAAGCATACTGTTCATAGAGTACATAGGGGAGAAGGATTTGATTTGATTTATTAGTGTCACATGTATTGGGGTACAATGAAAAGTATTGTTTCTTGCGTGCTTTATACAGACAAAGCATACTGTTCATAGAGTACATGGGGGAGAAGGATTTGATTCAATTTATTATTGTCACATCTATTGGGATACAGTGAAAAGTATTGTTTCTTGTGTGTTATACAGACAAAGCATACTGTTCATAGAGTAGAGTACATAGGGGAGAAGGATTTGATTTGATTTATTACTGCCACATGTATTGGGTACAATAAAAAGTATTGTTTCTTGTGTGCTTTATACAGACAAAGCATACTGTTCATAGAGTACATAGGGGAGAAGGATTTGATTTGATTTATTACTGTCACATGTGTTGGGGTACAGTGAAAAGTATTGTTTCTTGTGTGTTATACAGGCAAAGCATACTGTTCATAGAGTAGAGTACATAGGGGAGAAGGATTTGATTTGATTTGATTTATTTGTGTCACATGTATTTGGGTACAATAAAAAGTATTGCTTCTTGCGTGCTCTATACAGACAAAGCATACTGTTCATAGAGTACATGGGGAGAAGGATTTGATTCAATTTATTATTGTCACATCTATTGGGATACAGTGAAAAGTATTGTTTCTTGCATGCTATACAGGCAAAGCATACTGTTCATAGAGAAGGAAAGGAGAGGGTGCAGAATGTAGTGTTACAGTCATAGCTAGGGTGTAGAGAAAGATCAACTTAATGCGAGGTAGGTCCATTCAAAAGTCTGACAGCAGCAGGGAAGAAGCTGTTCTTGAGTTGGTTAGTACGTGACCTCAGACTTCTATATCTTTTTCCTGATGGAAGAGACAATGTCCAGGCTACACAAGTAGGCTCACATTAACTTTGCAATGAAGTGATTGTGAAAATCCTCCACACTCCGGTGCCTGTTTGGGTACACTGAGGGAGCATAGCCAGCGCATAGAACACAGAACACAGAACGCTACAGCACAAACAGGCCCTTCAGCCCACAAGTTGCACCAATCACATCTATACCTACTAAGCCATAGACCTATCTGTAACTCCCAATCCCATTAAATCCCATGTACTCATCCAGAAGTCTTTTAAAAGACCCCAGCGAGTTTGCCTCCACCACCACCGACGGCAGCCGATTCCACTCACTCACCACCCTCTGAGTGAAAAACTTACCCCTGACATCTCCTCTGTACTTGCTCCCCAGCACCTTAAACCTGTGTCCTCTCGTAGCGACCATTTCAGCCCTGGGAAATAGCCCCCGAGAATCCACCCTATCTATTCCTCTCAACATTTTATAAACCTCTATCAGGTCGCCTCTCAACCTTTGTCTCTCCAGGGAGAAGAGACCGAACTCCCTCAACCTATCCTCATAAGGCATGCCTCCCAATCCAGGCAACATCCTTGTAAATCTCCTCTGCACCCTCTCAATAGCTTCCATATCCTTCCTGTAGTGAGGCGACCAGAACTGCGCACAGTACTCCAAGTGGGGTCTGACTAGGGTCTTATAAAGTTGCAGCATTACCTCCCGACTCCTAAACTCAATCCCTCGATTAATGAAGGCCAGTACACCATACGCCTTCTTAACCACATCCTCCACCTGCGAGGAGGATTTAAGAGTCCTATGGATATCTTTTAGACTGTGGGAGGAAACCAGAGCACCCGGAAGAATCCCACACAGACATAGGGAGAATGTGCAGGCTCCTCACAGGCAGTACCCAAGCCTGGAATCGAACCAGGGCCCCCGATGCTGTGAAGCAGCAGTGCTAACCATTGTACCACTGTGTGGCCCACGCTGGCCAAGACCTTGATTATGCTGGCTATTTTTCCCGAGGCAGCGGGAAGTGTAGACAGAGTCAATGAATGGGAGGCTGGTTTGTGTGATGGACTGGGCTACATTAAGAACATAAGAAATAGGAGCAGGAGTAGGCCAACTAGCCCTTCGAGCCTGCCCCGCCATTCAATAAGATCATAGCTGATCTGTCGTGGCTCAGTTCCAAATTCCCGCCCTCTCCCCATAACCCTTAATCCCCTCTCTCATCAGAAACCCATCAACCCACGTCTTAAAAATATTTAGCAAGGCAGCCTCCACCACTTCAACGGGCAGAGAATTCCAGAGATTCACCACCCTTTGAGTGAAGAAGTTCCTCCTCAACTCTGTTCTAAACCGCCCCCCCTTTATCTTGAGGCTGTGCCCCCTAGTCCCACTATCCTTTCTGAGCGGGAAGAGTCTCTCCACCTCTATCCTATCCATCCCATTCATCATCTTATACGTCTCAATGAGATCTCCCCTCATTCTTCTAAACTCTAACGAGTACAAGCCTAATCTATTCAGCCTCTCCTCATAGCTCAACCCCCTCAACTCCGGCATCAGCCTAGTAAACCTCCTCTGCACTCCCTCCAAGGCTAAAATATCCTTGCGTAAGTTCGGCGCCCAAAACTGCACACAGTACTCCAGCTGCGGCCTCACCAATGCCCTATACAGTTGCAGCAAGACCTCCCTACTTTTATATTCAATCCCCCTCGCGATGAAGGCCAACATCCCATTCGCCTTCCTGACCACCTGCTGCACCTGCAAGCTGGGTTTTTGCGACTCATGCACAAGGACCCCGAGGTCCCTCTGCACCGTCGCCTGCTGCAGTTTTTCGCCACGTAAGTAATAATCCTTCCTACCATTATTCCTACCAAAGTGGACCACCTCGCACTTGCCAACATTAAATTCCATTTGCCATTTCCTGGCCCATTCGCCCAGCCTATCTAGATCCTTCTGCAGACTCTCCACACCCTCCTCACAATTTGCCTTTCCACCAATTTTGGTGTCATCAGCAAATTTCGACACCCTACACTCGGTTCCCTCCTCCAGATCATCCATATAAATGGTAAATAGCTGAGGCCCCAATACCGACCCCTGTGGCACTCCACTCGTCACCATTCACAACCCTTTGTAGTTTCTTGCGGTCTTGGGTAGAGCAGGAGCTACACCAAGTTGTGATACATCCAGAACATAGGACATAGCTTTAAATTGAGGGGTGGTAATTATAGGACGGATGTCAGAGGTAGGTTCTTTACTCAGAGGGTAGTAAGGGTGTGGAATGCCCTGCCTGCAGAGTTGTGGACTCGCCAACTTTAAGGGCGTTCAAATGGTCAGTGGATAGGCATATGGATAACATTGGAATAGTTTAGGTTAGAGGGTCATTAGATTGGTTCCACTGGTCGGCACAACATCGAGGGCCAAAGGGTCTGTACTGCGCTGGAATGTTCTATGTTCTATGTTCTTGAAAGGCTGATTTCTGTAAAAAGCGGTGAGAATCATAGTGGACTTGCCAATGTATGAGATGAGGGTAGGGATGTGGAAATGGTGCAATGGTATTGTCACTGGGCTAGTGATCCAGAGACCCAAGGTCATGTTTTGGGGACCTGGATACGAATCGCACCCGGGGAGCTGGACGTGGAGAGAGTACAGAAAAGGTTTACCAGGATGTTGTCTTAGCTATGAGGAGAGGTTGGGTAAAGTGGATTTATCCTCTCTGGAAAGACGGAGGATGAGGGGAGACCTAATATAAAATTATGAAGGGTACAGATAGGGTGAACAGTGGGAAACTTTCTCCTAGGTCGGAGGTGACGAACACGAGGGGTCACAGGTTCAAGGTGAGGAGGGGGGGGTGGTGAGGTTCAACACAGATATCAGGGGGACGTATTTTACACAGAGGGTGGTGGGGGCCTGGAATGCACTGCCAGGCAGGGTGGTTGAGGCGAATACACTGGGATCGTTTAAGACTTATCTGGATAGTCACATGAGCAGACTTGGAATGCAGGGATATAAACAGATAGTCTAGATGGAAGCATGAGCGGTGCAGGCTTGGAGGGCCGAAGGGCCTGTTTCCTGCGCTGTATTATTCTCTGTTCTTTTGTTCTTTGAAACTTGAATCCAATAAAAATCTGGAGTTAAAAGTTGGCGCCCTAGTTTAGATGGTTATTTGGTTATTGGCCAGGTGGCTTTATGTCGAATCTCAACTAATTTTGTCACTTACATTCAGTAAAAATCAACAGCATTGAGGGAAAAAATATTAAACTATTGTCGATCGTCATAAAAATCCTTCGGTTTACTGGTCCTTTGGGGAAGGAAATCTGCTGTCCTTACCTGGTCTGACCTACCTGTGACCCCAGAGCAATGTGGTTGACTCTCAACTGCCCCCTGAAGGTCATGGGTGGAAGAGGGGACTCACCATGTTGAAATGGCGGCGGGGGCTCGTTGGGCCGAAGGGCCTGTTTCCCGTGCTGTGTTGTTCTTTGTTCTTTGAGTGACCTAGTAAGAAGTCTCACAACACCAGGGTTAAAGTCCAACAGGTTTATTTGGTGGCACGAGCTTTCGGAACACCGCTCCTTCATCGGGTGAGTGGGAAGTTGTGTTCACAAACAAGGCATATTTAGACATAGAGGCAATTGCAAGATAATTGCAAGTTGCACATTGCAAATTATGTTGAGCTCCCATGGCCATTAATTTGGTCAAGGGAAAGGTAGAGCCATGGGTACCAGGTAAAAGATAATCGCGAGAATTGCAATTGAGTCTGTATCTACATATGCCCCCTTTTTGTGAACCCAACTCTCCATTCATCTGATGAAGGTGCTCTGAAAGCTGTTTTCCCTAACCTGGTGTTGTGAGACTACTTACTGTGTCCACCCGAGTCCAACACCAGAATCTCCACATCATGAAATGAACTATGGACCTTCCAACATATTTTCTGGCTCACTTGTTTCACTTTTGAGCTTCTGGGGATTCCCTTGAATGTTTGCATAAGATATGCATGTTATTGATGTTTTTCTCTTTTAATCTACAGGCGATTCAGTCCGCCTTGTTGTCCAACGAGGGGCATACACGCGGTGGGTCGTGCGAGGGCTGCTCTTGGATGTTTCGAGAGTAGCCTAGGGCTTCACGTCGTTAGTGTACGCTTAAACTGGACCAACTGACGGGCAACACGACAGCTCAGTGACTATCACTGTTTGCTGTGCAGATACATGGATTTGGGTCAGTGTCTGTGGGAGTTTGCACATTCTCCCCGTGCTTGCGTGGGTTTTCTCCGGGTGCTCCGGTTTCCTCCCACACCCCAAAGATGTGCTCTTAGGCTGATTGGTGTAACAAATTGCCCCTAAATTAGTCTGCCGTCAATCTGGTTTCCAATGTGGAGTGCCATAAGCGCAGACAAGGGTCATGGGGGGAGAGGGGACTCACAATGTTAAAATGGCGGCGCGGGCTCGTTGGGCCGAAGGGCCTGTTTCCCAGGCTGTGTTGTTCTTTGATCCAGTAAACTTCTCTGTTCAAAGGCAACTAGGGATGGGCACCAAATGCTGGTCCAGCCAATGACACCCACGTCCCATGAATGACTAAAAAAAGGCTCAATGGGTGCCTTTCTGTAGGGATTCTACGATTCTAGAGTGCGGGTATAAGCAGGGCTTACCGAGGCAGGCAGGGAGTATAGCAAAGAACATAAGAACATAAGAAATAGGAGCAGGAGTAGGCCATCTAGCCCCTCAAGCCTGCCCCGCCATTCAATAAGATCATGGCTGATCTGTCGTGGCTCAGTTCCACTTTCCTGACCTCTCCCCATAACCCTTAATCCCCTCGCTTATCAAAAACCCATCAACCCGCGTCTTAAAAATATTTAGCGAGGCAGCCTCCACCACTTCAACGGGCAGAGAATTCCAGAGATTCACCACCCTTTGAGTGAAGAAGTTCCTCCTCAACTCCGTTCTAAACCGCCCCCCCTTTATCTTGAGGCTGTGCCCCCTAGTCCTACTGTCCTTTCTGAGCGGGAAGAGTCTCTCCACCTCTATCCTATCCATCTCATTCATCATCTTATACGTCTCAATGAGATCTCCCCTCATTCTTCTAAACTCTAACGAGTACAAGCCTAGTTTATTCAACCTCTCCTCATAGCTCAACCCCCTCAACTCCGGCATCAGCCTAGTAAACCTCCTCTGCACTCCCTCCAAGGCCAAAATCCTTGCGTAAGTGCGGCGACCAAAACTGCACACAGTACTCCAGCTGCGGCCTCACCAATGCCCTATACAGCCGCAGCAAGACCTCCCTACTTTTATATTCAACCCCCCTCGCTACGAAGGCCAGCATCCCATTCGCCTTCCTGACCACCTGCTGCACCTGCAGGCTGGGTTTTTGCGACTCATGCACAAGGACCCCGAGGTCCCTCTGCACCGTCGCATGCTGCAGTTTTTCGCCACGTAAGTAATAGTCCTCCCTACCATTATTCCTACCACATTGCTGTGGTTCTGGGGTCACATGTAGGCCAGGCCAGGTAAGGACAGCAGATTTCCTTCCTTCTTCATACAATCAACAATGGTTCATCAGTAGATTCTTAATTCTAGATATTTTTTAATGAATTCAAATTCCGCCTTGGTGGGGTTCGAACCCGGGTCCCCAGAACATTAGCTGAGTTTCTGGAATAAAAATCTAGTGATATTATTGCGAGGCCATCGCCTCCCCTTGTACACCCATCTGAGGGGCGGGCTAAAGATACAGCCTAGGTTACGTGCTGTGAATTTGATCTCGCGTGGAGACTGAACGCAGCCTGGCTCGGGGGCACATGCGTTTCAGCTTAGCAGGCGTCCTGCTTAAAAGAAATAATCTTTCTGAATCGACTGGCACAAGAACAAGGCAGCGCTCGCAGCAGGTGCCACCAAAGGAGAGTGGTTGAATGTTCTCGAAACAGGGACAGTGGGGTGTTGACAGATTAAAAAAAGGTCGGGAGACTTTGATTGCCAACTAAAAGGGCGCGGAGAGACGAACACTGGGGCACTGTTAAAATATTAAACTCAAGGATTGCACGTTAGTATCGCTTACGTAATAAAGGCCTGACGTACTGGGGGTGATTCTCCCATCCCGCTCTGCCAATATATTAGCGCAGTGGGCCGGGAGATTCCAGTAATCCGCACTGGGTATCCAACCCCGAGTGTCTGTCCCAGCATCAGAATTCCGTCTCCATCAGATCCACGCCAGTAATAGGCGTGGGACTCCATTAGTTTTAAGTTTATTTCTTTATTAGTGTCACAAAAGACTGTTCTAAATAAGGATCAAGAGCCTCAGGACATTCCTGGGAATCAAAAGATCCCTATGGACCGTCCAACATATTTTTATGTCTCGCCTGTCTTACGTTTGAGCTTCTGGGGATTTTCCGTGAATGTCTGTATCGGCTGTGGATGTTTATTGATGTCTCTTTGGTACATCCACAGGTGATTTGGTCCGCCTTGTTGTCCAACGAGGGGCATACACGCGGTGGGTCGTGCGAGGGCTGCTCTTGGATGTTGTTTCGAGAGTTGCTCAGTGCTTCACGTCATTAGTGTACGCTTAAACTGGACCAACTGATGGGCAACACGACAGCTCAGTGACTATCACTGTTTGCTGTGAGGATACATGGATTTGGGTCAGTGTCTGTGGGAGTTTGCGCATTCTCCCCGTGCTTGCGTGGGTTTTCTCCGGGGGCTCCGGTTTCCTCCCACACCCCAAAAATGTGCTCTTAGGCTGATTGGTGTAACAAATTGTCCCTAAATTAGTCCCCTCAATGTGGTTATGCTTCCTTTATTGTGGAGTCCAATAGACGTAGACAAAGGTCATAGGTCAAAGAAGGCACTCACAATGCTAAAATGGCGGCGCGGGCTCGTTGGGCCAAAGGGCCTGTTTCCTGTGCTGTGTTGCTCTTTGTTCTTTGCACAAGTAAGGCTCGCAGTAACACTGCAATGAAGTTATTGTGAAAGTCCCCCAGTCGCCACACTCCGGCGCCTGTTCGGGTACACTGAGGGAGAATTTAGCAGGGCTGATCCACCTAACAAGCGCGGGAGGAAACCGGAGCACCCGGAGGAAACCCACACAGACACGGGGAGAATGTGCAAACTCCACTCAGGCAGTAACTCAAAGCCAGAATTGAACCTGGCACTGTGAGGCAGTAGTGTTAGACACTGTGTCACCGTGCTGCCCCCAAAGCTATAATATCCATTCTATAATTGGGTTCCATGTCTTCATGAGGCTTAAGCCTCATTTTGTGGAAACGTATTTTAACATCTGCTCTTATCTGATTGATAAAACTCGCCTTTTAAGCAGTCTCGCTTTTGGGAAATTGTGTTTTTTTTTTACACCTTTTTCCTCTGGGAGAGACGCTAGTCGAGTGATATTATGACTCGATAATTAACCCAGAAATTTAGCTCCCACAGATTCTGAACCGTGACCCATCACCAGCATCCTCCACCTCCCCAACAAGGAAGTGGGGGACACGGCAAGTTTGAATGGTTGGGATTATTAGAAGAATTCAGGATTGGGAGAGTTCATTAGAAGGAAGGAAAGCGTTATAAAACACCATTCACTGACCTTAGAAAATCACATGCTCCAGTCAACTGATTACCATGAAAAAAATGTCAGTTGTAAGCTTTTGACTTTGATTTGATCTGATTTATTATTGTCCCATGTATTAGCATACAGTGAAAAGTATTGTTTCTTCCACACTATACAGCAAAGCATACCGTTCAAAGAGAAAGAAAGGAGGGAGTGCAGAATGTGGTGTCACAGTCATAGCTAGGGTTTAGAGAAAGATCAACTTAATACGAGGTAGGTCCATTCAAAAGTCTGGCAGCAGCAGGGAAGAAGCTGTTCTTGAGTCGGTTGGTACGTGACCTCAGGCTTTTGTACCTTTTTCCCAACAGAAGAAGGT
Source organism: Carcharhinus amblyrhynchos (assembly GCF_965287045.1). Classification (NCBI taxonomy): domain Eukaryota; kingdom Metazoa; phylum Chordata; class Chondrichthyes; order Carcharhiniformes; family Carcharhinidae; genus Carcharhinus; species Carcharhinus amblyrhynchos. Next base: position 17,796,527 of record NC_137356.1, read on the forward strand.
GGAAGAGAGAATGTCCGGGGTGCGTGGGGTCCTTAATTATGCTGGCTGCTTTGTTGAGGCAGCGGGAAGTGTAGACAGAGTCAATGGATGGGAGGCTGGTTTGCCTGATGGGTTGGGCTACAGTCACAACCCTTTGTAGTTTCTTGCGGTCTTGGGCAGAGCAGACGCCCATACCAAGCTGTGATACAGTAGGTAGTCTCACAACACTTGGTTAAAGTCCAGCAGATTTAATTGGCAGTGCCAGCTTTCAGAACGTTGATACAACCAGGAAGAATGCTTTCTATGGTGCATCTGTAAAAGTTTGTGGCTGACATGCCAAATTTCCTTAGCCTCCTGAGAAAGTAGAGGGCAACAGTGAGATAAATGATCTATTTTTAAGTTCAGTGGGATTAACATTAGCTCTCCTCATCTTTGAATAAGACCTAGCATATGATAATGAAGGGGATGGATGGGGTAGAGGTAGAGAGATTCTTCCCGCTTAGAAAGGATAGCAGGACTAGAGGGCACAGCCTCAAGATAAGGGGGGGTGCAGTTTAGATCGGAGTTGAGGAGGAACTTCTTCACTTAAAGGGTGGTGAATCTCTGGAATTCTCTGCCCATTGAAGTGGTGGAGCCCGCCTCGCTGAATATATTTAAGTCACGGGTAGATAGGTTCCTGATAGACAAGGGAATTAAGGGTTATGGGGAGAAAGCGGGAAAGTGGAACTGATCCACTTCAGATCAGCCATGATCTTATTGAATGGCGGGGCAGGCTCGAAGGGCTAGATGGCCTACTCCTGCTCCTATTTCTCATGCTCTTATGGTGATTTTTCACACCCGTCGGAGAGGAGAAGTGGAACTCAACTGAAGGATGGGCGCCTCTGGCAGTGCAACACTCCCTAAATGCCAACGGGGAAATGTCAGACTGGGCTTGGCACTCAAGTGGGGTTCAAACCCTTGACCTTCTGACTCAGAAGTATGAGTGAGGCAAAAGTAACACCTAAAGGATTCAACCATGGAGGGGTTGATTTGATCGGGATAAATAAATGGTCTATCCTAAATTGAACAGTACAACGTGGCCAACTGATTAAAACACTGGATTAGCAACCTTGAATTCAGTTGCACGATACACAGATTGTGAAATTTAGTTAATAAATCTGGTGAAATAAAGGACTTCCAACCCTATTTCTCCTCTCAAGACTTTAGGATGACATTTAACAGTTAGTAAACTACATTTTCAAGTGGGCGGCACAGTGGTTAGCACTGCTACCTGACAGTGCCAGGGACCTGGGTTCAATTCCTGCCTTGGGGGTCACTCTCTGTGTGGAGTTTGCACGTTCTCCCCACGTCTGCGTGGGTTTCCTTCAGTTTCCTCCCGCACTCCAAAGATGTGCAGGTTAGATGGATAGGCATTAGCTGCCTTGATGGGATTCCAACCCAGGTCCCCAGAACTTTAGCTGAGTTTTTCCATTAATAGCCTCACAATAATACCATTAGGCCCCTTATTGTCACATTGCGATATCGTGAAAAGTATTGTTTCTTGCACGCTATACAGGCAAGACACATCATTCATTGAGTCCAGAGACAAGAAGGAAAGGAAAGAATGCAGAATGTAATATTACCGTCATAGCTAAGGTGTAAAGAAGGATCAACTTCATATATGGTAGGTCCATTCAAAAGTCTGATGGCAGCAGGGAAGAAACTGTTCTTGAACCGGTTAGTACTTGATTTCAGATTTTTGTACCATTTTTCCGATGGAAGAAAGTGGAAGAGAGAATGTCCGGGGTGTGTGAGGTCCTGGGTTATTTTGACGCTTTTCCAAGGCAGCAGGAAGCGTAGATGGAGTTGATAAATGAGAGGCTGATGGTTTCTTGAGCTCTTGGGCAAGGCAGGAGCCACATCCAGAAAGGATGCTCTCTAAGGTGCGTTTGTAAAAATTGGTGAGGGTCGTGGCTGACATGTCAAATTTCCTTAGTCTCCTGAGACTGGAGAGGTGTTGGTGAGCTTTCTTGACTATAGTGTTGGCATGGAGGGACCAGGACAGGTTGTTGGTGATCTAGACAGCTAGAAACCTGAAGGTCTCGGCACGGTAGCACAATGGTTAGCACCGCTGCTTCATAGCTCTAGGGTCCTGGGTTCGATTCCCGTGCTCGGGTCACTGTCTGTGTGGAGTTTGCACATTCTCCTCGTGTCTGCGTGGGTTTCCTCCGGGTGCTCCGGTTTCCTCCCACAGTGCAAAGATGCGTGGGTTAGGTTGATTGACCATGCTAAGAAATTGCCCCTTAGTGTCCAGGGATGTGTAGGTTAGAGGGGATTAGTGGGTATGATATGTAGGGATATGGGGGTAGGGCCTGGGTGAGATTGCGTTTGGTGCAGACTCGATGGGCCGAAGGGCCTCTTTCTGCACTGTAGGGTTCTACGATTCTATGAGAACATTCCTGACCTCATAGATCAATGAAGTATTGCTTTATTGTATAGAGTGATTCTGGCAGCTACTTGCCCCTATTTCGAGCAGTGGATTGGTACATCATGCCACTTGCCATCAGTAATGTGTTATCACGTTAACAGTTGCGACTCCTGCCGCCAGCCAAAATGGATTTTCATGCACAGCACTTTGTTTTAATTGCGTTAGAAATGACTGGGAAAATCTGGAATCAATACCTAAATTGTATTTTATGTTATTATCATGAGGGGAGAGCACAATTGAGCCAATTACTTATCGAGTGTGGCCAGCATTGGACAATATTATGGGCAATGGACTGGCACAGAGACAGTGGGTGGAATTTTCCGGTAATTCCCATCATCTGTTCTCGCTGAAGGCGACCCCCGCAGCCGGTTCCCCAGCGGTGGCACGGGCAAGCCAATTAAAAAGATGGAGGCTTTGGCGCGTACGGAGAGCTTGCCACAAGCGCTGTGTCTCTGTCACTGGGACGCATACTGTGAGGGGACGGGGAGGGGAGATCCCACTGACTGTGACATAATCGCGGTCCATATTCACTCTTCCCAATTTTTTTTGCAAGTGTGTTGCTTACTTAAGAAGCACAAAGTTCATCGGGAGTCTAAGGGCAGCACGGTGGCACAGTGGGTTGGCACTGCTGCCTCACAGCGTCACGGACCCGGGTTCAATTCCCAGCTTAGCCAATGTTTGTGTGGAGTTTGAACGTTCTCCCTGTGTCTGCGTGGGTTTCCTCCGGGTGCTCCGGTTTCCCCCCACAATCTGAAAGACATGCTGGTTAGGGTGCGTTGACCTGAACAGGTGCTGGAGTGTGGCGACTAGGGGAATTTCACAGTAACTTCATCGCAATCTTAATGTAAACCTTACTTATGACGATTAAATAAACTTTATTTTGCTTTTACTCACAGTCCAAAGAATTGCAGGTTAGGTGGATTGGTCATGATAAATTGCCTCTTAGTGTCCAAAGATGTGTAGGTTAGGTGGATTGGCCATGCTAAATTGCCCCTTAGTGTCCAAAGATGTGCAGGTTAGGTGGATTGGTCATGATAAATTGCCTCTTAGTGCCCAAAGATGTGCATGTTAGGCGGATTGGCCATGCTAAATTGCCTCTTAGTGTCCAAAGATGTGTAGGTTAGGTGGATTGGCCATGCTAAATTGCCCCTTAGTGTCCAAAGATGTGCAGGTTAGGTGGATTGGCCATGCTAAATTGCCCCTTAGTGTCCAAAGATGAGCAGTTTAGATGGATTGGCCATGATAAATTGCCTTTTAGTGTCCAAAGATGTGCAGGTTAGGTGGATTGGCCATGCTAAATTGCCCCTTAGTGTCCAAAGATGTGCAGGTTAGGTGGATTGGCCATGCTAAATTGCCCCTTAGTGTCCAAAGATGTGCAGGTTAGGTGGATTGGCCATGCTAAATTGCCTCTTAGTGTCCAAAGATGTGTAGGTTAGGTGGATTGGCCATGCTAAATTGCCCCTTAGTGTCCAAAGATGTGCAGGTTAGGTGGATTGGCCATGGTAAATTGCCTCTTAGTGTCCAAAGATGTGTAGGTTAGGTGGATTGGCCATGCTAAATTGCCCCTTAGTGTCCAAAGATGTGCAGGTTAGGTGGATTGGCCATGCTAAATTGCCTCTTAGTGTCCAAAGATGTGTAGGTTAGGTGGATTGGCCATGCTAAATTGCCCCTTAGTGTCCAAAGATGTGCAGATTAGGTGGATTGGCCATGCTAAATTGCCCCTTAGTGTCCAAAGATGTGCAGTTTAGATGGATTGGCCATGATAAGTTGCCTCTTAGTGTCCAAAGATGTGCAGGTTAGGTGGATTGGCCATGCTAAATTGTCCCTTAGTGTCCAAAGATGTGCAGGTTAGGTGGATTGGCCATGCTAAATTGCCCCTTAGTGTCCAAAGACCAGGTGAGATGGAATGGTGGTGGGGAATGTGTGGGGTTACGGGGACAGCGCAGGTGAGAGGGCCTGGATAAGATGCTCTAGCAGAGAGTCAGTGCAGACCAGATGGGCTGAATGACCTGTTCTGCTCTGCAGGGACTCTAACTTCCTTTTTTATCGTGGAAGGGGAGCTTAAAATAAAATCAAATTAAAGTGACGAGGAGGACGGTCACCGGGGGATTTCACCAGGAAGTTTTAGAGGAAAGAGTTTTGTGTTTACCTAGCACTTTCCACAGCCTCAGAACACTTTTAGAGCCTCAGCTTGAAGCGCTGACACTGTAGAAACATGCGGTTCGCAAGGCACACCGCAAACCCAGAGTTCTGGATCTGACACTCACCAACCTGACAGTTCCCTTTGCAATCTTGATTGAGGGATCTGAGATAAAGATTCCCCGCAATCTTCCTCATAATTGTCGCGGCCACCTGCCTGAAACAGGCAGCTGAGGCCTGAGTTCGACACCTCAAACGATGGCACCTCTGGCAGGGCAGCACACCCTCAGAGCTTGCCTTGAGCGTCTGCCTTGTCCCTCCAATCCCGGAGCGGGACTCGGACGGTGGTAAAGCCCCCCGCCGACCCCCAGCGCGGGCAGCATGTGTTTCCGTCACCCTGGCGACAAGGCCTAAATTGAGGCTCTACTCATAGAGCCACGCAGCACAGGAAAGGCCTTTGTGAAATCTCTCACCCAACTCATAAGAACATAAGAAATAGGAGCAGGAGTCGGCCATCTAGCCCTTCGAGCCTGCCCCGCCATTCAATAAGATCATGGCTGATCTGTCGTGGCTCAGTTCCACTTTCCCGCTTTCTCCCCATAACCCTTAATCCCCTTGCCTACCAAAAACCTATCTAACCTAAACTCCCCCTTAAATTCAAACCGCGCTGAGGGATCTTTTGGGCCTTGGTCTAAAGATCTCATGTGACAGACAGGACTCCCTCGGAGCTGTACTGGGAATGCCAGCCCTGATCACAGGCCCAAGGCTTCCGGAGTAGGATTTGAACCGACTCTGACCCAACAGGAGAAAATAACCGTTTGGATTAGAAATTTTATTTCCCCGTTTTAATGCTTCTTTTTTGCCTTCTGTGGAATATAACCCCACTGAGCTGCAACTTACGTGGATTCAAATCATAGAACCCTTATAGAGCAGAAAGAGGCCATTTGGCCCATCGAGGCTGCACTGGCAACAACCCCATCCTGGCCCTATCCCCACAACTCTACTTGTTTACCCTGCTAAGCCCTCGACATTAAAGGACAATTTAGCATGGCAAATCCACCTAACCTGCACATCTTTGGACTCTAAGGGGCAATTTAGCATGGCCAATTCACCTAACCTACAGATCTTTGGACACTAAGAGGCAATTCAGCATGGCCAATTCACCTAACCTGCACATCTTTGGACACTAAGAGGCAATTTAGCATGGCCAATCCACCTAACTTGCGTATCTTTGGACACTAAGGGGCAATTTAGCACGGCCAACCCATCTAACTTGCGCATCTTTGGACACTAAGGGGCAATTTAGCTTGGCCAATCCACCTAACCTACACATCTTTGGGCACTAAGGGGCAATTTAGCACGGCCAACCCATCTAACTTGCGCATCTTTGGACACTAAGGGGCAATTTAGCACGGCCAACCCATCTAACTTGCGCATCTTTGGACACTAAGGGGCAATTTAGCTTGGCCAATCCACCTAACCTACACATCTTTGGGCACTAAGGGGCAATTTAGCATGGCCAATCCACCTAACCTACACATCTTTGGACACTAAGGGGCAATTTAGCATGGCCAACCCACCTAACCTGCACATCTTTGGACACTAAGGGGCAATTTAGCATGGCCAATCCACCTAACCTACACATCTTTGGACACTAAGGGGCAATTTAGCATGGCCAATCCACCTAACCTGCACATCTTTGGACACTAAGAGGCAATTTAGCATGGCCAATTCACCTAACCTGCACATCTTTGGACACTAAGAGGCAATTTAGCATGGCCAATTCACCTAACCTACACATCTTTGGACACTAAGGGGCAATTTAGCATGGCCAATCCACCTAACCTACACATCTTTGGACACTAAGGGGCAATTTAGCATGGCTAATCCACCGGGAGAATGCATTTTTGGAATCGGGGAGGAAACCGGAGCACTCGGAGGAAACCCACGCAGACACGGGGAGAATGTGCAAACTCCACACTGACAGTGACCCAAGCTGGGGATCGAACCCAGCTCCCTGGCGCTGTGAGGCAGCAATACGAACCCGCTGTGCTACCGTGTTTGGACAGTGTGACTATCAAACGCCTTTGGGACCTCAAAGCTCTGTGGTTTTGCCGTCAGAGAGGGTTCTTCCCTGCCGGGGATCTGCTGCGTCATCTCTGCTTCACCCCATCGCCCCCTGCCAGTGCTGTTACTTCTTTGCCTTCCCAATGCCGTATCGCAGAGCCACTGGGTTCAATTTACACTCGCCGTCTTTCCGGATGTGACAGAGTTATAATTCCCTGAGTGTTACACGAGCGTTTCAGCTGTAATAGCCAGCTTCATGGGAGGGGTGGGTGGAGAGGGGCTTTGGGGAGGGTGCGGGGAGAGTTGGGGAGGGAGGGAGGGAGCAGGGGGGAGCCTGTAGGACCAGAAAGCTCTAGAGGACAGTGAAGCCTATTGATGGGGACTGACTGAAGCCCGGGATGTCATTCTCAGGGTTCGATGAAGCTCTTTGAGCACATCCAGCCTGGCAGGGATCCGTCAGACAGGCTCAGGTGATAAATGGACACACTCCCTTCCCTCAGGCGGTTAGCTGAGATGCCACAATGAAGAAACCACTCGCGGCTGGCTGTGTCTCTGAGTTGGGTGGTCAGAGATCCACTCCAGAGGACGTGCTTTGCAGTACCCGGACAGCGCAGTATTCGATTTATTAAAAAAGTTTATTTTACTTAGTGCCGCAAGTCAGTTCGCGTTAACACTGCAATGAAGGCCCTGTGAAAATCCCCTAGTCGCCACACTCCGGCGTCTGTTCGGGTCCATTTGGTAGCAAACGCGACTAGCTTTCGGAGCACTCTTCCTTCGTCAGGTGAGTGGAGAGCTCGCGTACCAAATATACCTGGTGCTGGACCTTCCAACGTATTTTCTGGCTCACTTGTTTTACTTTTGAGCTTCTGGGGATTCCCTTGAATGTTTGTATAAGGATGTGCGCGGTATTGATGTTTTTCTCTTTTAATCCACAGGTGCTCCGGTCCACCTTGTTGTCCAACGAGGGGCATACACGCGGTGGGTCGTACGAGGGCTGCTCTTGGATGTTTTGAGAGTAGCCGAGTGCTTCATGTCATTAGTGTACGCTTAAACTGGACCAGATGCTGGGCAACACGACAGCTCAGTGACTATCACTGTTTGCTGTGCAGACACATGGATTTGAGCCGGTGTCTGTGGGAGTTTGCGCATTCTCCCCGTGCTTGCGTGGGTTTTCTCCGGGTGCTCCGGTTTCCTCCCACACCCCAAAGATGTGCCGTAGACTGATTGGTGTAACAAATTGTCCCTAAATTAGTTTCCCCTCAATGTGGAATGTCATAAGCATAGATAAGGGTCATGGGTGGAGAGGGGACTCATAATGTTAAAATGGCGGCGTGGGCTCGTTGGGCCGAACGGCCTATTTCCCAGGCTGTGTTGTTCTTTGTTCTTACTCTGTTTACCCCAGTCCAACGCCGGCATCTCCACATCATGCCTGTTCGGGTACACAATTTAGCATGGCCAATCCAACTAACCTGCACATCTCTGGACACTAAGCACGGCCAACACGCTTAGCAAGCACGCCTTTTGCATTGTGTGGGGGAAACTGGAGCACCTGGAGGAAACCCACGCAGACACGGGGAGAATGTGCAGACTCCGCACAAACGGTGACCCAAGCCGGGAATCGAACTCGGGTCCCTGGCATTGTGAGGCAGCCGTGCTAACCCACTGGGTCAACATAATTTGATTTGATTTCATTATTCGATCGTAGGACGTGGACATCACTGGCTGGGCCAACATTTATTGCCCATCCTTAGTTGCCCTTGGAGGGCAGTTGAGAGTCAACCCCATTGCTGTGGCTCTGGAGTCACGTGTAGGCCAGACCGGGTAAGGACGGCAGATTTCCTTCCCTAAAGGACATGAGTGAACCAAATGGGTTTTCCTTGCAATCGAGAATGGTTTCACGGTCATCAGTAGATTCTTAATTTCAGATAATTTTGATTGAATTCAGATTCCACCATCTGCCCTGGCGGGATTCGAACCTGGTCCCCAGAATGTTAGCTGAGTTTCTGGATTAATAAACAAGCAATAATACCGTTGGACCTCCCCTTATTGTTATACGTATTGGGATACAGTGAAAAGTATTGTTTCTTGTGCGCTAGACAGACAAAGCATACCATACATAGAGAAGGAAAGGAGACAGTGCAGAATGTAGTTACAGTCATATCTAGGGTGTAGGGAAAGATCAACTTAATGCGAGGTAGGTCCATTCAAAAGTCTGACAGCAGCAGGGAAGAAGCTGTTCTTGAGTCGGTTGGTACGTGACTTCAGACTTTTGTATCTTTTTCCTGATGGAAGAAGGTGGAAGAGAGAATGTCCGGGGTGTGTGAGGTCCTTAATTATGCCGGCTGCTTTTCCAAGGCAGTGGAAAGTGTCAATGGACAGGAGGCTGGTTTGTGTGATGGACTTAATTCATAATCTTTTGTAGTTCCTTGCAGTCTTGGTCAGAGCGGGAACCCACACCAAGCTGTGATCTAACCAGAAAGGATGCTTTCTATGGTGCGATGGTAAAAGTTGGTGAGAATGGTAGTGGACATGCCAAACTTTCTTAACCTCCTGAGAAAATAGAGGCGTTGGTGGGCTTTACAGTGTTGGCATGGAGGGACCAGGGCAGGTTGTTGGTGGTGGTGGAGAGTGATGGTGAACTGCCTTCTTGAGCCACTGCAGTCCACGTAGTGGGGGCAGCGAGGGTACGCGGTACACCCAAATCATTATAGGGCCTGCTAAACCAAGTACAGATTCAGAATCCAAACAGCGTAGAACGAGGCCCTTGTGACTGCACTGGCCCTCCGAATGAGCTAGGTCTCATCCCCCGCCTTCCCCCTCCGTCCGTATCCAACCACGCTGCCTTTGTTCAGGGTTCACACAACGACCAGAGCTGGAGAAGCAGACTATTGATTAACAATCAAGTGTTATGACGGGGTAAGGATGGTTTACTTCTGCTCTAGAGTCCGACGTTCCTTTTTGTTCCTCTCTCCCATCACATTCATGATGCGACAGAAATATAACTTATTGCCTTGTCTGTAACCTTATTGAGGCCAAGGTGCACTCACTCCAACCTCCACCTCTCCCAATCCACTGCAGTATAACGGAATCTGGCATAGCTAGGGTTAGATCACAAGATATAGGAGCAGAATGAGGCCATTCAGCCCATCATGTCTGCTCCACCATTCAATCATGGCTGGTATTTTTCTCGTCCCCATTCCCCCACCTTTTCCCACAACCCCGATCCCCTTATTAATCAAGAATCTCTCCATTTCTGTCTTAAAGACACTCAATGACCTAGCCTCCACTGCGGCAAAGAGTTCCACAGATTCACCACTGAAGGAATTCCTCCTCATCTCTGTTTTAAAGGTTCGTGCCTTTAGCCTAAGGTTGTGCCCTCTCTGGTTCTAGTTTTTCCGACAAGTGGAACATCCTCTCCACATCCACTCTATCCTTGCAGTACCCTGTATGTTTCAATAAGATCCATCCATCCTTATAAGAAAGTTAATGGGTGAATGTGGGATTGGGAAATGGAACCTAATGTAACAGCAAAACCCACACACTTTGTGTGGGGAACTCAGGCAAGTTATTTCCACATGCCTTCTCACTAAATTGATTCTTAAGTACAATATCAGATGGACAGTGCTGAGGGAGTGTTGCACTGTTAGAGGGTCAATGCTGAGGGAGTGCCGCACTGTCAGAGGATCAGTGCTGAGGGAGTGCTGCACTGTCAGAGGGTCAGTGCTGAGGGAGTGCCGCACTGTCAGAGGATCAGTGCTGAGAGAGTGCCGCACTGTCAGAGGGTCAGTGCTGAGGGGGTGCTGCATCGTCTGAGGGTCAGTGCTGAGGGAGTGCCGCACTGTTAGAGGGTCAGTGCTGAGAGAGTGCCGCACTGTCAGAGGGTCAGTGCTGAGGGAGTGCCGCACTGTCAGAGGGTCAGTACTGAGGGAGTGCTGCATCGTCAGAGGGTCAGTGCTGAGGGAGTGCCGCACTGTCAGAGGGTCAGTACTGAGGCAGTGCTGCACTGTCAGTGGGTCAGTACTGAGGGAGTGCCGCACTGCCAGTGGGTCAGTGCTGAGGGAGTGCCGCACTGTCAGAGGGTCAGTGCTGAGGGAGTGCCGCACTGTCAGAGGGTCAGTGCTGAGGGAGTGCCGCACTGTCAGAGGGTCAGTGCTGAGGGAGTGCCGCACTGTCAGAGGGTCAGTGCTGAGGGAGTGCCGCACTGTCAGAGGGTCAGTGCTGAGGGAGTGCCGCACTGTCAGAGGGTCAGTGCTGAGGGAGTGCCGCACTGTCAGAGGGTCAGTGCTGAGGGAGCGCCGCACTGTCAGAGGGTCAGTGCTGAGGGAGCGCCGCACTGTCAGAGGGTCAGTGCTGAGGGAGTGCCGCACTGTCAGAGGGTCAGTGCCGAGGGAGTGCCGCACTGTCAGAGGGTCAGTGCTGAGGGAGCGCCGCACTGTCAGAGGGTCAGTACTGAGGGAGTGCCGCACTGTCAGAGGGTTAGTACTGAGGGAGTGCCGCACTGTCAGAGGGTCAGTGCTGAGGGAGTGCCGCACTGTCAGAGGGTCAGTGCTGAGGGAGGGCCGCACTGTCAGAGGGTCAGTACTGAGGGAGCGCCGCACTGTCAGAGGGTCAGTGCTGAGGGAGCGCCGCACTGTCAGAGTGCAGTCTGATGAAACATTAAACCCTGGTCTCACATCTGTCAATGGGTGGATGTAAAATATCCCAGGACATTGCTTGGGAGAGGAATAGCAGAGTTCTGCCCTGTGACCCAGCCAGTAATTATCCCTCAATCGACATCACTAAACCAGACGGCCTGGTCATTGTTGCCATTCCGTGGGATCTTGCTGTGCTGATATTGGATGCAACATTTCCCACATCACAAAGTATCTCACTGGCTGTAGGTTGCTTTGAGATATTCACTGGTCATGAAATGAAATATATAAAAGCAACTCTTTCTTCTCTTTGACTTAACTCACTGTTCTAATGCTGTTCTAAGAAGTTTGGTTTCGAGGTTTGTTCTATCGTTAGTTCTTTGGGTTTCCTTGGGATATTTTGCTCTTTTCAAAGTGTTACACACTCAGATTCCGATTCCAGTTCTCTTCCCGCACATAATGATGCACCAAGGCAGACTTGCATCTGTTTCCATAGCTAGCAATTCCCGGAACAGGCCGCTAGTCTGTCACCAAGGGCCTCCCTCCCTAACATCACTGTGGGTGTACCTACATCTCAGAGACTGCAGTGGCTCAAGGTGGCAGCTCACCACTACCTTCTGACAGGCAATCCTGACCTGACCCATACATCCCATAAACGAATAAAGGCAAAGAATAGGTAATAATTTTATAAGCACTTTGTTTATTAGTGTCACAAGTTGGCTTACATTAACACCGCAACTAAATTACTGTGAAAATCCCCTAGTCACCACATCGAGAAACTACAACAGGTCATGACTGTAGCCCAATCCATCAGACAACCCAGCCTCCCATCCATTGACTCTGTCTATACTTCCCGCTGCCTTGGAAAAGCAGCCAGCATAATTAAGGACCCCACACACCCCGGACATTCTCTCTTCCACCTTCTTCCATCAGGAAAAGGATACAAAAGTCGGAGGTCCCGTACCAACTGACTCAAGAACAGCTTCTTCCCTGCTGCTGTCAGACTTTTGAATGGACCTACCTCGCATTAAGTTGATCTTTCTCGACACCTTAGTTATGACTGTAACACTACATTCTGCACTCTCTCCTTTCCCTCTCTATGAATGGCATGCTTTGTCTGTAAACCGCGCAAGAAACAATACTTGTCACCATATCTCAATGCATGTGACAATAATAAATCAAATCAAATCAAATTCAATGCCTGTTCGGGTACACTGAGGGAGAATTTAGCGCGGCCAATGCACCTAACCAGCACATCTTTCGAACTGTGGGAGGAAACCAGAGGAAACCCACGCAGACACGGGGAGAAGGTGCAGACTGCGCACAGACAGCGTCCTGAGCCAGGAATCGAACCCAGGGCCCTGTGAGGAGATTCCGACGTTGGACGGGGGGGGGGCGGTGGGTAAGCAGAGTAAGAAGTCTAACACCACCAGGTTAAAGTCCAACATTTGGTCGCACCAGCTTTGGGAGCGCCGCCCCTTCATCAGGTGAGTCGGCTCACAAACAGGGCACGGATGGACACAGACACAAAGCTGTGGGGCAGCAATGCCAACCTCTGTGGCACCATGTCACCCAATTGGATAACGTTCCGCGTTAACCCAAGTAGATTAGCGCCTTGGCCAATGCATTAGACGAGGGAGAACGTATTGAGGGTGGGGGGGGGAGAGTGGGAATGGAGGAGGAGGAGGTGGGGGGGGGGAGCGTGGGGGGGAGGGCGGGTAGACCGGTATTGCCAAGAAGAAGAAGGCAGTCCAGCAGCATATTGCTAATTTCAGTGCTAAGCCGCTGCTGATATCACCAAAAAGAAGTAGTGTGAGTTAATGGTGTGTAATTGTGTGAGTTGGATGTCATTGAATCCTGAAAAGTGTTGTACACAACCCTGCTCGATTCCCTCAGGTTTGTGTTTCTTTTTGTATGTATATATATAAAGCTAAAGGCACTGATTTCCCCGGTGCATTGTTCTGGGGTTCTGGCCCACACTGAAACTCATGGTAGCTGTCAGCCTCCTGGACACGGGCATCGCTCTACACTGAGTGGGGAAACAGGAGAAAAAAATACTCCTCTGAGCCAGAGTTTTGGCTGAGTCCATCATCACAATGACCATCCCGAAACATCCGTCACCTAACGCCCAGCTCAGGACGTGTCCAGCATCACTGATTCAAGGAGCAATTTGGAATACATTCTTGACCATTCAACATTCCCTCACTCTTTTTGTGAGAGTGTCATAGAAACATAAAATCCCTACAGTGCAGATGGTGATTCAGCCCATCAAGTCCGCACTAACAGCAATCCCACCCAGGCCGTATCCCCATAATCCAGCATATTTACCCTACTAATCCCCCTGGCACCCAGGAACAATTTAGCATGGCCAATCCATCTAACCTACACATCTTTGGACACTAAGGGGCAATTTAGCATGGCCAATCCATCTAACTACACATCTTTGGACACTAAGGGGCAATTTAGCATGGCCAATCCACCTAACCTACACATCTTTGGACACTAAGGGGTGATTTAGCATGGCCAATCCACCTAACCTACACATCTTTGGACAGTAAGGGGCAATTTAGCATGGCCAATCCACCTAACCTACACATCTTTGGACACTAAGGGGTGATTTAGCATGGCCAATCCATCTAACCTACACATCTTTGGACAGTAAGGGGCAATTTAGCATGGCCAATCCACCTAACCCGCACATCTTTGGACACTAAGGGGCAATTTAGCATGGCCAATCCACCTAACCTACACATCTCTGGACACTAAGGGGCAATTTAGCATGGCCAATCCATCTAACCTACACATCTTTGGACACTAAGGGGCAATTTAGCATGGCCAATCCACCTAACCTACACATCTTTGGACATTAAGGGGCGATTTAGCATGGCCAATCCATCTAACCTACACATCTCTGGAAACTAAGGGGCAATTTAGCATGGCCAATCCACCTAACCTACACATCTTTGGACACTAGGGTGATTTAGCATGGCCAATCCACCTAACCTACACATCTTTGGACACTAAGGGGTAATTTAGCATGGCCAATCCACCTAACCTGCACATCTTTGGACACTAACGGGTGATTTAGCATGACCAATCCATCTAATTGGCACAGTGTTTAGCACTGCTCCCTCACTTTACCTGGAACCTGCATTCAGTTCCAGCCTCAGTCACTTTCTCTGTGTGGACACTTTTAGCGCCTTCCTCGGCCTTTATCATCTCCATTTGCATTCCCTTTGTCCAATTACAGCACCCCCCCCAACATGGTATAAGTCCCTGCTGATTTTCTTTGCTCTAACAAAGGGTCATCCAGACTTGAAACGTTGACTCTATTCTCTCTCCACGGGCACTGTCAGACCTGTTGAGATTTTCGGGTTTTGTTTCCAATTCCAACACCTGTAGCATTTTGCTTTTGTCCTTGTTATCATCCTGGTTGGGGACACCCCATTTGTCAATGATTATTGTAATGATACTGTTCCATTAAGGAATGTATGTTAAGCATGTTTCTCTGCATGATATTTTGCTGGTGCCATATTGTCTGTAACTGGTGTCCTTTATTGTTACATGTATGTATTTTAGAATATTGAGTTCCTAATACTCATTGAATTCATGATATCCTGGTCATGAGGTGACTGTAACTCCAGAACTATAATAGCAACCTGTAAAGGGAGGTGATAGCCGAGTGGTATTACCATTGGACTATTAATCCAGGAACTCAACTATGCTCTGGAGACCTTGGTTCAAATCCCGCCACAGCCGATGCTGGAATTTCAATTAAAAATATCTGGAATTAACAGTCTACTGATGACCATGAAATGATTGTCAGGGATTGTTAGGGTGGCACGGTGGCACAGTGGGTTAGCACTGCTGCTTCACAGCTCCAGGGTCCTGGGTTCGATTCCTGGCTCGGGTCACTGTCTGTGTGGAGTTTGCACATTCTCCTCGTGTCTGCGTGGGTTTCCTCCGGTTTCCTCCCACAGTCCAAAGATGTGCGGGTTAGGTGGATTGGCCATGCTAAAATTGCCCCTTAGTCTCCAGGGAAGCGTAGATTAGAGGGATTACTGGGTATAATGTATGGGGGTAGGGGCTGGGTGGGATTGACTCGATGGGCCGAAGGGTCTCTTTCTGCACTGTAGGGTTCTATGGTCTTTTATCTAAAAACCCATCTGGTTCACTAATGTCCCTTTAGGGAAGGAAATCTGCTGTCCTTACCCGGTCTGGCCTACATGTGACTCCAGAGCCACAGCAATGTGGTTGACTCTCAACTGCCCTTGGACAAGAGTAAATTAGTCGCATGCAAGGCTTACATTAACACTGCAATGAAGTTTCCCCCAGTTGTCACACTTTGGCACCTGTTTGGGTCAATGCGCCAAACCAGCACGTTTTTCGGACTGCGGGAGGAAACTGGAGCGCTCGGAGGAAACCCACGCAGACACAGGGAGAAAATGTTAACGCCACACTAACAGTGACCCAAGCCAGGAATCGAACCTGGGTCCCTGGCACTATGAGGCAGCTGTGCTACCCAAAGTAGGGATGGTCAATAAACGTTGGCCAGCCTGTGATAACCACACCCCAGGAATGAATTCAAAAGACAGTTTAAACATTAAATTCCTCAAAAAGTTACCGGACGGGGAATCCTGAGTCTGCATTTTCTTGGGATTGGCATGGAGTGAGAACGTGGCATCGTTATCCGTCCAGTTGAGGATTGGGCAGAATAAAACTCTTCACAAACAAAAAGTTAAGAAAAACAGGTTTCAACTGTTGCCAAGGCAAGCTTAGCCATCAACGCGTGAATCTGTGAGGCAGATAATAAATAGGAAAAACAAATAATATTTTTAATTAAATGGCTTATTAAAAACATTACCATTTAATAAAGGATTTGGTTGTTTTGTTGGTCATTTCATTGTCTTGCTCATTAGGTAGCAAGATTCTAATCTTGTGACAAACAGCACGACTCCATCCAACAGCAACAGAGAAACGAGATAACACAAGATGCATTTCTAAGTGAAATCAGGTGGAATTAGAGTTCATCAACATTCGTTGGTTGTTGCTACTTTGTTAGAACAAAGAACAAAAAAAAATTACAGCACAGGAACAGGCCCTTCAGCCCCCCTGCACCGACCTCGCTGCCCGACTGAACTAAAACCCCCTATCCTTCCGGGGACCGTTTCCCTCTATTCCCATCCTATTCATAAGAACATAAGAACATAAGAAATAGGAGCAGGAGTAGGCCATCTAGCCCTTCGAGCCTGCCCCGCCATTCAATAAGATCATGGCTGATCTGTCGTGGCTCAGTTCCACATTCCCGCCCTCTCCCCATAACCCTTAATCCCCTCGCTTATCAAAAACCCATCAACCCGCGTCTTAAAAATATTTAGCGAGGCAGCCTCCACCACTTCAACGGGCAGAGAGTTCCAGAGATTCACCACCCTTTGAGTGAAGAAGTTCCTCCTCAACTTTGTTCTAAACCGCCCCCCTCTTTATCTTGAGGCAGTGCCCCCTAGTCCTACTGTCCTTTCTGAGCGGGAAGAGTCTCTCCACCTCTATCCTATCCATCCCATTCACCATCTTATACGTCTCAATGAGATGTCCCCTCATTCTTCTAAACTCTAACGAGTACAAGCCTAGTTTATTCAGCCTCTCCTCATAGCTCAACCCCCTCAACTCCGGTATCAGCCTAGTAAACCTCCTCTGCACTCCCTCCAGGGCCAAAATATCCTTGCGTAAATGCGGCGACCAAAACTGCACACAGTACTCCAGCTGCGGCCTCACCAATGCCCTATACAGCTGCAGCAAGACCTCCCTACTTTTATATTCAATCCCCCTCGCTATGAAGGCCAGCATCCCATTCACCTTCCTGACCACCTGCTGCACCTGCAAGCTGGGTTTTTGCGACTCATGCACGAGGACCCCGAGGTCCCTCTGCACCGTCGCCTGCTGCAGTTTTTTGCCACGTAAGTAATAGTCCTTCCTACCATTCTTCCTACCAAAGTGGACCACCTCGCACTTGCCAACATTAAATTCCATTTGCCATTTCCTGGCCCATTCGCCCAGCCTATCTAGATCCTTCTGCAGACTCTCCACACCCTCCGCGCAATTTGCCGTTCCACCAATCTTGGTGTCATCAGCAAATTTCAACATGTATTTGTCCAGATGCCCCTTAAAAGTCACGATCGTATCTGCTCCCCCTGCCTCCCCCGGCAGCGAGTTCCAGGCACCCACCACCCTCTGTATAAAAAAATCTGCCTTGTACATCTCCTTTAAACCTTGCCCCTCGCACCTTAAACCTGTGCCCCCTAGTAATTGACTCTTCCACCCTGGGAAAAAGCTTCTGACTATCCACTCTGTCCATGCCTCTCTACAAATAATCTTGTAGAGTTCTATCAGATTGCCCCCTCAACCTTTGTCATTCCAGTGAGAACAAACCAAGTTTCTCCAACCAGTGATGCCAATGAATGAATTTAAAAACAGTTTAAACATTGAATTCCTCAGTTTTCAGCTTTACCGGATGGGGAATCCTGAGTTGGAAGTCTGCATTTTCTTGGGATTGGCACGGAGTGAGATCGTGGCATTGTTGTCCATCCAATTGAGGATTGGGCAGAATAAAACTCTCTAATTTTGATATATTTAGGACAGAGATAGGTTTTTGATTGATCAAAGGTTATGGGGAACAGGCGGGAGAATGGGATTGAGAAACTTATCAGCCACGATCGAATGGTAGGGCAGACTCGATGGATCGAATGGCCTAATTTTGCTTCGATATTTTTGCGGTCTCATGGCAATTCTGGATACGAGACAACTGTGTCACACTAGTGGCAGCAAGGATTTGGGGAGTAGCAGGAGGGAGAGGTCTAGAATGGCCACTTCCCCAAGGGGATTCTGCACTCCTCCTGCTGTCAGCATGCACACATCACCCTGATGTCCCTCTCTGGGAACTCTTCCCTGCGAATCTCTTGATCGCTCACCGTTCGATCTCACTGTCCAGCAGTGAGTTACTTCTGGATGGCTTCATTTGTAACCCAGAGACAAGGCTTGGAAAGAAGACCCAGGATTCATGGAATCCCTGCAGTGCTGAAAGAGGCCATTTGGCCCATCGAGCCTGCGCCAACAACAATCCTACCAGGCCTTATCCCAGTCACTCCTTATATTTACCCCACTAAGTGGGAATTTAGCATGGCCAATCAATCTAACCTGCACTTCTTTGGACACTCAGAGGCACATTTACCATGGCAAATCCTCAGAGCCTACACAACCTTGGACACTAAGGGGCAATTTAGCATGGCCAATCCACCTAACCTACACATCTACAGACACTAAGGGACAATTTAGCGTGGCCAATCCACCTAACCTACACATCTTTGGACAGTAAGGGGCAATTCAGCATGGCCAATCAAAAGTTTATTTATTAGTCACAAGTCAGGCTTGCATTAACACTGCAATGAAGTTACTGTGAAATTCCCCGGGTCGACATGCTCTGGCACCTGATCAGGTTAATGCACCTAAGCAATCCATATAACCTGCACAACTTTGGACACTAAGGGGCAATTTAGCATGACCAATCCACCCAACCTACACTTCTACAGACACTAAGGGACAATTTAGCATGGCCAATCCACCTAACCTGCACATCTTTGGACACTAAGGGACAATTTAGCATGGCCAATCCACCTAACCTACACATCTTTGGACACTAAGGGACAATTTAGCATGGCCAATCCACCCAACCTACACTTCTACAGACACTAAGGGACAATTTAGCATGGCCAATCCACCTAACCTGCACATCTTTGGACACTAAGGGACAATTTAGCATGGCCAATCCACCTAACCTACACATCTTTGGACACTAAGGGACAATTTAGCATGGCCAATCCACCTAACCTGCACATCTTTGGACACTAAGGGGCAATTTAGCATGACCAATCCACCCAACCTACACTTCTACAGACACTAAGGGACAATTTAGCATGGCCAATCCACCTAACCTGCACATCTTTGGACACTAAGGGACAATTTAGCATGGCCAATCCACCTAACCTACACATCTTTGGACACTAAGGGACAATTTAGCATGGCCAATCCACCTAACCTGCACATCTTTGGACACTAAGGGGCAATTTAGCATGACCAATCCACCCAACCTACACTTCTACAGACACTAAGGGACAATTTAGCATGGCCAATCCACCTAACCTACACATCTTTGGGCACTAAGGGACAATTTAGCATGGCCAATCCACCTAACCTGCACATCTTTGGACACTAAGGGACAATTTAGCATGGCCAATCCACCTAACCTACACATCTTTGGACACTAAGGGACAATTTAGCATGGCCAATCCACCTAACCTGCACATCTTTGGACACTAAGGGGCAATTTAGCATGACCAATCCACCCAACCTACACTTCTACAGACACTAAGGGACAATTTAGCATGGCCAATCCACCTAACCTGCACATCTTTGGACACTAAGGGACAATTTAGCATGGCCAATCCACCTAACCTACACATCTTTGGATGGTGGGACAGCTGAAGGAAACCCACGCAGACACAGGGAGAACATGCAGACTCCACACAGTGAGTGATCCAAACCTGGAATTGAACCCGGGTCCCTGGCACTGTGAGGCAGCAAATAATCACTGTGCCAGTGTGTTGCCCCGGAGTTCAATCCTCCCAGGAATCTGGGGATGACAGCAGGAGTGGAGAGGGGCGTGTACAACAACACATCACTACTACTCCACACTGTGCTGGGATAATAAAGGCCTTTTAGGCTAATGAGTTGCAGTGATGGATTGGTTGGTAACACATCAGACCATAAATGAGGATTGAAACTAAGTACACTTTGGTTTGGCAGTGAAGGAACTGCAAAACACAATAGATTATGAGAAGGGGCAATAGACTTTTTTAAATTCTGTCATGGGATGTGTGTGAACCAGATGGGTTTTTCCGACAATGGTTTCATGGTCATCAGTAGATTCTTAATCCCAGATTTCTTTTGCTGAATTCAAATTTTACTGTCTGTTGTGATGGGATTCAAACCCAGGTCCCCAGAACAACGGTTAAAGTAGATAAATTTGGATGATTCTTTTCACGACAATCAGTGTACTTGGAAGCATTGGAGAGAGCGCAGAGGAGATTTACCAGGATGCTGCCTGGTTTGGAGGGTAGGTCTTATGAGGAAAAGTTGAGGGAGCTGGGGGCTTTTCTCTTTAGAGTGGAGGAGGATGAGAGGTGACTTAATAGAGGTTTATGAGATGACGAGAGGGATTGATAGAGTGGATGTGCAGAGATTATTTCCTCGGGTGGATGTAGCTGTTACTAGGGGGCATAACTATAAGGTTGATGGTGGGAGATATAGGAGGGATGTTCGAGGTAGATTCTTCACTCAGAGAGTGGTTGGGGTGTGGAATGCACTGCCTGCTGTGATAGTGGAGTCGGACACTTTAGGAACTTTCAAGCGGTTATTGGATAGGCACATGGAGCACTGCAGAATGATAGGGAGTGGGATAGCTTGATCTTGGGTTCGGACAAAGCTCAGCACAACATTGAGGGCCGAAGGGCCTGTACTGTGCTGTAATGTTCTATGTTCTACGCACTTTTGTGGTCATCGAAAGTGAGACTAATTTCCAGATTTTTACTAATTGAATTTAAACTCCACCAGGAGCCGCGGTGAGTTTTAGCTGGGTTTCTGGATGAATAAGTCTAGCGACAATACTATTGCCATGGTCCCTATGTACTCTATGAACAGTATGTTTTGCCTGTATAGCGCGCAAGAATCAATACTTTACACGGTGTTTAAATGCATGTGACAATAATAAATCAAATTGAACTAATTTTGACGGGGTTCCAAGCGAGAGGGAGACCAGAAGCTTCTGCCCAATGTCAACAAACCTTTCGCTGGTCTACCAAATTATCCGTTCCATCGGCAGAATTACCCCGGTGGAAGGTACTAGGAAATTTAGGTCTTTGAGTCTACTCTCGGGTTCATTGTCAGTTGTGATTCAGGTGTGGATCAGGTATGCGCTAAACAAAAAGTATTTATTTTTGTCCTCATTTTCTCTCAATGTTTTAGTCGAGGAAGGACAAAACTATTGGAGACGTCGGTTGCAAGAGCTGCTCTTCTGAGAGTCGGAATTCCTCCAATGGAGTGTGAGGGGTCCCATTTCGCCACGAGAGGGTGGCGCGCCTGGGTGGGGATGGGGGTGGGGATAGGGGTGGGTGTGGGGGAGGTAAGGGGGGGGCCTCGCGGCTCCAGATGGGAGATCACGTCACGAGTGTGTCACTGTGCGGAGTTTGCACGTTCTCCTCGTGTCTGCGTGGGTTTCCTCCAGTTTCCTCCCACGGCCCAAAGGTGTGTGGGTTAGGTTGATTGGCCGTGCTAAGAAATTGCCCCTGAGTATCCAGGTTAGAGGGATTAGCGGGTATAATATGTAGGGATATGGGGGTAGGGCCTGGGTGGGATTGTGTTCGGTGCGGACTCGATGGGCCGAAGGGCCTCTTTCTGCACTGTAGGGTTCTATGATTCTGTGGGCCCTTTTGGGTCGGACGAGGGAAACCATGGGGGCTACTCTCCTCTGGTCTTCCCGCTGTGCAAGTCCATGCGCTGGCAGCGGACGGCACTCAGTGGGTTAATGATATCGGCACCAAAACCGCAATGAGGTAATGCTTCTCCAGAACACGAGGAAAATCAATATCGGTCCATTATTTATCAATAGGAATCGGGGTGGGTTTTTCTTTGCATCGTTTGTGAGCACCAGCGTTACTGAGAATCAGTTTTACTCCTTTCCACCCTTTCACAAGCTCTCAGTCCGTTTGTTAACTGCCAGTGTAAATTAATTGTGGTTTGCTATCTATGGTGCCTGGTATTTTCCTGAATAATTCTCTCCCAGGTGGTTCAGCTGTTGGGTCAGTCTCGCTGCTGAATGTGTGCCAGTCCCCAGCTCATCTGACTGCAGTCTCACTGCCCTTGTTGGAAGAGAGAGTTCTTATTTGGCATGGTTCCTGCTCATTCTCAACCAGCTACTCTGCTCAAGCTGCAGATCATCTTTCACCGATGCCAGTTACCCTCTGGGAGCTGACCCCAGCCATAATTCTTCACCAGCGAGTGTTTGGCAGCTCATTCTTTGCCCAGGACTTCCAGAGTGTGCCCAATCCAAACACACACACACACACACACTCACACACACCCACTTACACACTTACACACACATACACACTCATACACACACACACACACTCACACAGACTCACGCACACTCACACACACGCTCACACACACAGACTCAAGCACACTCACACACACTCACACATACACATACGCACACTCACGCACACACTCATACACACACACACTCACACACAGACTCACGCACACTCACACACACAGACTCACGCACACTCACACGCACACTCATACACACACACTTATGCACACTCACACACTCACACACAGACTCACGCACACACTCACACACACACACGCTCACACACACACTTATGCACACTCACACACACACACTCACGCACACACACACATACACACTCACTCTCACACTCACATACACTCACACACACACATACACACTCACACACACTCACGCTCACTCACACACACGCTCACACACACACACACACACACTCTTGCATACACACACTCACACACACACACTCACACACACATACACACACACACACACTCACATACACTCACACACACACATACACACACACACTCGCACACAGACACTCACACTCACACACATACACACTCACTCACACACACACACTCGCACTCACACACACACACTCTTGCATACACACACTCACACACACACACTCATACACACACACACATTCACACACACACTCACACATACACTCACTCACACACACTCACACTCATACATTCACACTCACACACACTCACACACTCATACGCACTGACACGCACATACTCTCAAACACACACCCTCTCACACAAACTCACACAACTCTGTCTCACACTCTCTCTCACACACTCTCTCTTACACACACTCTCATATTGCCTCACACTATCACACACACACTCTCTCAGATATATGCACTCTCATACACGCTCTCTCAGAAGAACATAAGAACATAAGAAATAGGAGCAGGAGTAGGCCATCTAGCCCTTCGAGCCTGCCCCGCCATTCAATAAGATCATGGCTGATCTGTCGTGGCTCAGTTCCACATTCCCGCCCTCTCCCCATAACCCTTAATCCCCTCGCTTATCAAAA
This sequence comes from Carcharhinus amblyrhynchos, assembly GCF_965287045.1. Taxonomy (NCBI): domain Eukaryota; kingdom Metazoa; phylum Chordata; class Chondrichthyes; order Carcharhiniformes; family Carcharhinidae; genus Carcharhinus; species Carcharhinus amblyrhynchos. The sequence goes on from NC_137356.1 coordinate 17,820,069, forward strand.
ACCCATCAACCTGCGTCTTAAAAATATTTAGCGAGGCAGCCTCCACCACTTCAACGGGCAGAGAATTCCAGAGATTCACCACCCTTTGAGTGAAGAAGTTCCTCAACTCCGTTCTAAACCGCCCCCCCCCTTTATCTTGAGGCTGTGCCCCTTAGTCCTACTGTCCTTTCTGAGCGGGAAGAGTCTCTCCACCTCTATCCTATCCATCCCATTCATCATCTTATATGTCTCAATGAGATCTCCCCTCATTCTTCTAAACTCTAATGAGTACAAGCCTTGTTTATTCAGCCTCTCCTCATAGTTCAACCCCCTCAACTCCGGTATCAGCCTAGTGAACCTCCTCTGCACTCCCTCCAGGGCCAAAATATCCTTGCGCAGGTGCGGTGCCCAAAACTGCACACAGTACTCCAGTTGCGGCCTCACCAATGCCCTATACAGCTGCAGCAAGACCTCCCTACTTTTATATTCAATCCCCCTCGCTATGAAGGCCAGCATCCCATTCGCCTTCCTGACCACCTGCTGCACCTGCAAGCTGGGTTTTTGCGACTCATGCACAAGGACCCCGAGGTCCCTCTGCACCGTCGCCTGCTGCAGTTTTTCGCCATGTATGTGTATGTATGCCATGTATGTCTCACACATTCACATGTAAATACACACACAAATACACTCTCTCTAAAACAAAAATATACACACTCTCTCACACACACACATACACACACATTCTCTCTCACGCACACTCTTTCTCTCCTACACACACTCTCATATACACACTTTCTCACACTCTCTGTCTCTCACACACACACTCTCTCTCGCTGTCTCTCTCACAGACACTCTCTCTCTTTCACACTCTCTCTCACACACACACACACACACACACATACACACACACAAACTCTCTCTCTCTCTCACACAGACGCTCTCTCTCACACACTCTCACACACATATACACACATCAACATACACATTCTCTCTCAAAGTCAAAAATACACACTCCTCTGCGCAGATGAGACACTCTGATGGGGTAGTGTGCCCCCTCACAGTCAAAGGAGGGGAGGATGCCACCGACACGGGACAGGGAGGTTCCCCGTGCTGGGTTGTTCTTTGTTCTTGACTCAAGACTGGAGATTGTGCCAACAATCTCAAAGCGGGGACTTTGGCCCAGTTACAGTGAAGTAACGGTGATAAATTTCCAGGCCAGGATGTCTCCGAGCTGAACTTGCAGTTGGGAATGATCCCATGTTTGTCTTTGTCCTTCAAGATGGTAAAGGTTGTAGGTACGGAAGATGCTGCCAGAGGAACTTGCTGCAGAGAGCCTGGTAGATGGGCATCCCACTGCTACGGTGGGCTGATATTGGAGGAAGAAAATTTTGGATGAGGTGTCAATCAGGCGGAACTCCTTTGTCCTGGATAGTATCCAGTTCCTTGAACGTTGTTGGAGCTTCACCATCCAGGCAAGTGGACAGTATCCCTTTGTTGGGTATTTCAGACACTATTGCCGGAATATTATCATTCCCGCAGGCCACCGGGATCAGAGCAGGTGAGGGGATGGAACGTGGAAAGGTCTGTTGACCTGTTTCCCGGTTTCAGGACGAGCGAAGCTGGGAAAACCTGAAAAACATTTGATTTGATTTGATTTATTATTGTTGTAGGTATTGAGACACAATGAAAAGTATTGCTTCTTGTGCATACCGTTCATAGAGAAGGAAAGGTGGGGCACAGAATGTAGTGTGACAGTCATAGCTAGAGAAAGATCAACTTAACGTGAGGTAGGTCCATTCAGAAGTCTGACAGCAGCAGGGAAGAAGCTGTTTTTGAGTCGATTGATACGTGACCTCAGACTTTTGTATCTTTTTCCTGATGGAAGAAGGTGGAAGAGAGAATGTCTGGGGTGCGTGGGGTCCTTAATTATGCTGGCTGCTTTGCCGAGGCAGTGGGAAGTGTAGACAGAGTCAATGGATGGGAGGCTGGTTTGCGTGATGGATTGGGCTACATTCACGTCCCTTTGTAGTTTCTTGTGGTTTTAGGCGGAGCAGGAGCCCATACCGAGCTGTGATACAACCGGAAAGGATCTAAGGTGCATCTACAAAAAAATTGTTGAGAGTCGTAGCGGACGTACTGAATTTCTTTAGCCTCCTGAGAAAGTAGAGGCGTTGGTGGGATTTCTTAACTATAGCGTTGGTGTGGGGGGACCAGGACAGGTTGAAATATTGTATTTTATCACTTGTCTTTTGGGAGCCCCAATACACAGCATCAACCACATTACCCTCATCCACCCTCTTTCTGTTACTGCATTCAAAAGCTCACACGGGTTGCCCCAGTCAAATTCTGTCCCTTCGTTAGTCCGAGCTTGCCCAAACCCTCTCAGGGATTTTCTTCATTCACCCTCCTGATGAAGGGGCAGAGCTCCAAAAGCTAGTGGCGTCTGCAACCAAGTAAACCTGTTGGACTTTAACCTGGTGTTGTGAGACTTCGTACTGTGTTTACCCCAGTCCAACGCTGGCATCTCCATATCATGAAAACTCGCGTCAGTGATTCCACAGATGTGCGCAGAAGGTACAGCACGCAAAAAGGCCATTCAGCCCAACTGGTTACATTATGGTCTCCTCCTCCCTCTCTTCATTGAACCCCCGTCAGTGTATCACTCACTCAATCCCTGTGGTGGCAAGTGCCACGTTCTCCCCCGCTCTCTGAGTCAGGGTGTGGTGATGTCTCACAACAATTCTTTCACGAATAGGAAGGGAATAGAGGGATATGGTCCCGGGAAGGGTAGGGGGGTTTTAGTTCAGTCGGGCAGCATGGTTGGTGCAGGCTTGGAGGGCTGAATGGCCTGTTCCTGAGCTGCAATTTTCTTTGCTCTTTGTTCAATAGGTAACTCACCTGATGAAGGAGCAGTGCTCTGAAAGCTCGTGATACCAAATAAACCTGTTGGACTTTAACCTGGTGTTGTGAGACCTCTTTCTCTGACTTGCATCTGAGTTTCTTCATTGGACCTCGCGCCTTAGTTCCAGCCTCCTACACAGGTGGAATTATTCCTCCAAATACGTTATGAACCCCTCCACAATTTGGAAAAACCTTCAGCCGACCACGTCTCACCATTCTCTTTCCTCGAGGGAGCAACCCCAACAAGGTCATTGTGCTCGGGCACTCAACTGGGACATCTCGCTGAAGTTGAACGAAACATTGGTCAGGCCACGCTTGGAATCCCGAGTACAGTTCTGGTCACCCTATTATAGAGAGGATATTATTAAACTAGAAAGAGTGCAGAAAAGATGCTACCGGGACTTGATGTGTTGAGTTATAAGGAGAGGCATCTTTATAAGAGACACATCTTTGGACACTAAGGGGCAATTTAGCAAGGCCAATCCACCTAACCCGCACATCTTTGGATACTAAGGGGCAATTTAGCATGGCCAATCCACCTATCCTACACATCTTTGGACACTAAGAGACAATTTAGCATGGCCAATCCATCTAACCTGCACATCTTTGGACACTAAGGGACAATTTAGCATGGCCAATCCATCTAACCTGCACATCTTTGGCCACTAAGGGGCAATTTAGCATGGCCAATCCACCTAATCTACACATCTTTGGACACTAAGGGGCAATTTAGCATGGCCAATCCACCTAACCTACACATCTTTGGACACTAAGGGGCAATTTAGCATGGCCAATCCACCTAACCTACACATCTTTGGACACTAAGGGGCAATTTAGCATGGCCAGTCCACCTAACCTTCACATCTTTGGACACTAAGGGGCAACTTAGCATGGCCAATCCACCTGACCTGTACATCTTTGGACACTAAGGGGCAATTTAGCATGGCCAGTCCACCTAACCTTCACATCTTTGGACACTAAGGGGCAATTTAGCATGGCCAATCCACCTGACCTGTACATCTTTGGACACTGAGGGTCAATTTAGCCTGGCCAATCCACCTAATCTACACATCTTTGGACACTAAGGGGCAATTTAGCATGGCCAATCCACCTAACCTGCACATCTTTGGACACTAAAGTCCAATTTAGCATGGCCAATCCACCTAACCTACACATCTTTGGACACTAAAGTCCAATTTAGCATGGCCAATCCACCTAACTTACACATCTTTGGACACTAAAGTCCAATTTAGCCTGGCCAATCCATCTAACCTACACATCTTTGGACACTAATGGGCAATTTAGCATGACCAATCCACCTAACTTACACATTTTTGGAGTGTGGGAAGATATTGGAACACCCAAAGGAAACCCACCCCACGCTGGTACGGGGAAAAAGTGCCAACTCCACAAGGACAGTGATCTGAGGCGGGAATTGAACCCGGGTCCCTGGCGCTGTGCAGCAGCAGTGCTAACCATTGTACCATTAAAGTTGTTGGCTGATGATGAGCTCACCACACCTCTGGTGACCAGGCCCACGTTTCATCCTGGGCCCTCACCAAAGGAAAAGGCCGATTAGCTCGTCACCCCTTTCACTTGCCGCGTGTGGAATCTTGCTGTGCGAGAAAACAACTGTGTCAGCTGAAATGCTGGGTCCAACGGGCGGCACGGTGGCACAGTGGGTTAGCACTGCTGCTTCACAGCTCCAGGGTCCTGGGTTCGATCCCCGGCTCGGGTCACTGTGTGTGTGGAGTTTGCACATTCTCCCCGTGTCTGCGTGGGTTTCCTCCGGGTGCTCCTGTTTCCTCCCACAGTCCAAAGATGTGCGGGTTAGGTTGATTGGCCGTGCTAAGAAATTGCCCCTTAGTGTCCAGGGATGTGTAGGTTAGAGGGATTAGTGGGTATAATATGTAGGGATATGGGGGGTAGGGCCTGGATGGGATTGTGTTCGGTGCAGACTCGATGGGCCGAAGGGCCTCTTTCTGCACCGTAGGGGTCTACGAATTCCGGCTTCGGGTCACCATCTGCGTGGGTTTCCTCCCGCAGTCCAAAGATGTGTCGGTTCGGTGGATCGGCCATGCTAAATTGCCTCTAGTGTCGGCGGGGGGATTAGCAGGGTAAATTTGCGGGGATAGGTGGGATTGTGGTCGGTGGAGATTCAATGGGCCGAGTGGCCTCCTTCTGCACTCTATGATTCGATGAAGCCAGCTGGCCTCGCGGATGTACTGAAATCCCAGTCAGTTGCTGCCTCAGTGTTACCCTCACAGACAAGTGGTAATGAACTCTTCCATGAAAAATGGTGCTCCGTTTCATGATGTAATCACTGCAATCAGACCAGAATTTAATCTGCAGTGGATTACTTTGAGAAGTTCTGCTCCAATTTTTTTTCTAATGGGTTATTAATATTCATTTAAGAGCGTAATGGGGAGCAGAGCAGCAGTGAGTAAAATTGAATTCCTCGTCTCCATAAATCAAAATATTTTCCCAGATCCCTGCTTTGAATAAATCTCTCGGCAAAGATGCCGGGGAGAATGTTCTTCTTCTGGGGTTGCTCTCTGAGGAGCCAATTATCCTGACCTTTGAACCCCTTTTTTGGAGCAAAGGCCTCGCTGCCGATTTTTGCCAGAACCCCACAACCAATACGGCACCAGAGTGTTATAGCCTAGTAAATGGTGGTAAGCTTTTTCCGCTATTAGAAATGGATAGAACGAGGGGTCACGGGCTTAGGGTGAGGGGGGCTAGGTATAAGACAAATATTAGAGCGCAGTTTTTCACGCAAAGGGTAGTGGGGTGTGGAATGCACTGCCGAGTAAGGTGGTGGAAGCAGGCACGCTAGGGTTGTTTAAGAGTCACTTAGACAGCCACATGAGCGGGCTACATATAGGGGGATATAGCAGGCCTTACTAAACATTGTAGGCTTGGGATTACGTTTTTGCCTCAGGGATGTTACAGTCTTTGCCTGTTTAATAATGAATTTTTTGTCTCCACAGGCATTTAAGTCCACCTTGTTGACCAGCAAGGGGCATGCATGCGGCAGGTTGTAGTGGGCTGCTCTTGGATGTTGCTTCGGGAGTTGCCTATTGCTTCATGTCGTTAGTGTGCTTAAACTGGACCATCTCGAGGGCAACATGACAGCTCAGAGACTATCTCTGTTGCTGTGCGGACACATGGATTTGGGCCTGTGTCTGTGGGAGTTTGCGCGTTCTCCCCGTGGTTGCGTGGGTTTCCTCCGGGTGCTCCGGTTTCCTCCCACATCCCAAAGATGCGCTTTTAGGCTGATTGATTGGGTACTAAATTGTCCCTATATTGGACCTCCCTGATCCTCGCACATTAGGCGTAGACTAAAATCATGAATAGGTCACTGAGACAATGGGACGGCGGCGCGGGCTCGTTGGGCCGAAGGGCCTGTTTCCCGTGCTGTGTTGTTCTTTGTTCTTTGTTCTTTGTTCTATTGGAGAGTCCAGAACCAGGGGACATACCTTGAGGATAAGGGGTAAATCTTTTTGGACTGAGGTACAAAGACATTTCTTCACCCGGGAGACGGTGAAGGAGGCGCGGCACGGTGGCACAGTGGGTTAGCACTGCTGCCTCACAGCTCCAGGGTCCTGGGTTCGATTCCCGGCTCGGGGTCATTGTCTGTGTGGAGTCTGCACATTCTCCTCGTGTGTGTGTGGGTTTCCACCGGGCGCTCCGGTTTCCTCCCACAGTCCAAAGATGTGCAAGTTAGGTTGATTGGCCATGCTGAAATTGCCCCTTAGTGTCCAGGGATGTGCAGGTTAGAGGGATTAGTGGGTATAATGTGTAGGGATACGGGGGTAGGGCCTGGGTGGGATTGTGGTCAGTGCAGACTCATAAGAAATAGGAGCAGGAGTAGGCCATCTAGCCCTTCGAGCCTGCCCCGCCATTCAATAAGATCATGGCTGATCTGTCGTGGCTCAGTTCCACTTTCCCGCCCTCTCCCCATAACCCTTAATCCCCTCTCTTATCAAAAACCCATCAACCCGCGTCTTAAAAATATTTAGCGAGGCAGCCTCCACCACTTCAACGGGCAGAGAATTCCAGAGATTCACCACCCTTTGAGTGAAGAAGTTCCTCCTCAACTCCGTTCTAAACCGCCCCCCCTTTATCTTGAGGCTGTGCCCCCTAGTCCTACTGTCCTTTCTGAGCGGGAAGAGTCTCTCCACCTCTATCCTATCCATCCCATTCATCATCTTATACGTCTCAATGAGATCTCCCCTCATTCTTCTAAACTCTAACGAGTACAAGCCTAGTTTATTCAGCCGCAGAAGGGCCTCTTTCTGCACTGTAGGGTTCTATGATTCTATGTTCTATGTGGAATTCACTACAACAGAAAGTAGTTAAAGTCAAAACATTGCAAAAACTTGGACAGATATATGGATGAGAGGGGTGTGGAGGGATATGGTCCAGGTGCAGGTCAGTGGGACTAGGCAGAAAAATGGTTCGGCACAGACCAGAAGGGCCAAAAGGCCTGTACTATCATGTTCTATGGTTCTATTGCCTGAGGCGGCATGGTAGCACAGTGGGTTAGCACTGCTGTCTCACAGCGCCACTGACCTGGGTTCGATCCTGGCCTTGGGTCACTGTCTGTGTAGGGCTTGCACATTCTCTCCGTGTCTGTATGGGTTTCGTCTGGATGCTCCGGTTCCCTCTCAAATTCCAAAGAAGTGTAAATAAGGTGGATTAGCCACTCTAAATTGCCCGTTGACGTCCAATGATGTGCGGGCTAGGTGCATTGGCTGTGCTAAATTGTACCTTAGTGTGAAGTTGTCCACTTTGGTAGGAATAATGGTAGGAAGGACTATTACTTACGTGGCGACAAACTGCAGCAGGCGACGGTGCAGAGGGACCTCGGGGTCCTTGTGCATGAGTCGCAAAAACCCAGCCTGCAGGTGCAGCAGGTGGTCAGGAAGGCGAATGGGATGCTGGCCTTCATAGCGAGGGGGATTGAATATAAAAGTAGGGAGGTCTTGCTGCAACTGTACCGGGCACTGGTGAGGCTGCAGCTGGAGTACTGTGTGCAGTTTCGGTCGCCGCACTTACGCAAGGATATTTTGGCCTTGGAGGGAGTGCAGAGGAGGTTTACTAGGCTGATACCGGAGTTGAGGGGGTTGTACTATGAGGAGAGGCTGAATAAACTAGGCTTGTACTCGTTAGAGTTTAGAAGAATGAGAGGAGATCTCATTGAGATGTATAAGATGATGAATGGGATGGATAGGATAGAGGTGGAGAGACTCTTCCCGCTCAGAAAGGACAGTAGGACTAGGGGGCACAGCCTCAAGATAAAGGGGGGGGCGGTTTAGAACGGAGTTGAGGAGGAACTTCTTCACTCAAAGGGTGGTGAATCTCTGGAATTCTCTGCCCGTTGAAGTGGTGGAGGCTGCCTCGCTAAATATATTTAAGACGCGGGTTGGTGGGTTTTTGATAAGAGAGGGGATTAAGGGTTATGGGGAGAGGGCGGGAATGTGGAACTGAGCCACGACAGATCAGCCATGATCTTATTGAATGGCGGGGCAGGCTCGAAGGGCTAGATGGCCTACTCCTGCTCCTATTTCTTATGTTCTTATGTGTCCTCGGGTATGTAGGTTAGTGGGGTCAAAATATGGGATTAAGGGGATATGGTCTAGGTAGGATTGTGGTCAGTACAGACTCAGAGGGCTGAATGGCCTCCTTCTGCACTGTAGGGTTCCTACATTTCAATAATTCCACAAACGCAGGAGCTAGGCCCATGTTGCTATGGTGACGAAGGCTCTCCTGCCCTCCACCCCCGTAAGAACATCTCTGAGGTTCAAGGTAAGGGCACCATCCGGGTAAGTTTGACGTATTTTCTGAGGTTGACATTGTGGAGGGATGGTGGCACAGTGGTTAGCAACGCCGCCTCAGAGAGCCAGGAACCCAGGTTCGATTCCCGGCTCAGGTCAATGTCTGTGTGGAGTTTGCATAGAGATAAGTCTGACAACACCAGGTTTAAGTCCAACTGATTTATTTGATAGTAAACTCGCAAGCTTTTGGGGTTTGCCAGTTGAACACATCATGTGTGGAGTTTGCACATTCTCCCCGTGTCTACGTGGGTTTCCTCTGGGTGCTCCGGTTTCCTCCCACAGTCCAAATACGTGCTGGTTAGGGTGCATTGGTCGTGCTAAATACTCCTTCATCGAGAGAGAGAGAGGGAGAGACATCGTGGGTACACATTCCCTCAGAGGGAGAGAGAAAGACACACACACACACACCCTCAGAGAGAGAGAGAGAGAGAGAGGGATACTGTGGGTACATACACCTTTATAGTAAGAAAGAGAGAGACTGTGGGTAAACGTACCCTCAGACGGAGAGAGAGAGACTGTGTGTACACACACCCTCAGAGAGAGAGAGGGAGAGACACCGTAGGTACACATACCCTCAGAGAGAGAGAGAGACACTGGTACACACACCCTCATCGAGAGGGAGAGAGGGGGAGACATCGTGGGTATACATACCCTCAGAGAGAGAGAGAGAGAGAGAGAGAGACACTGGTACACACACCCTCATCGAGAGAGAGAGAGGGAGAGACATCGTGGGTACACATACCCTCAGAGAGAGAAAGAAAGACAGACAGACACACACACACACACATATACACACATCCTCAGAGAGAGAGCGACACTGTGGGTACGCTCACCCTCAGAGAGAGACACTGCCGGGCTGTAAGAATCACACCCAGCCATGTAATCAACTGGATGGTAAAGAATAATTCCATGCAGTAACCTTTATTTGTGTACACTCCCTCCTAAAGACAGGGCAGATACTGAGGATTCTGTTACAGACAACACCTCTTCACGCTGCTAATATACCAGCCAAATTGTAGAAATTATTGTCATCCTTTCCACATCTAATCATCGTTGCCAACTCATACGCACTGCACGGCTATGAGAGATGATTGCAATGAGCATCCTTTATATTTTGTGAGAGCGTTTTGTTGCTGCATTTTTTTTTAACTCGATGTGTTTTAGATTGTAGTGTTCTCTGAACTGGCAATAGACACTTAGGCTGAACTGCACAGTGCCGTCAGTGTAATCGTTTCAAAGTGTCTCTAATCAGGCAGGGTGTAATTGAACAGTGAGTTTCTGATGTTATAATTGCTACCGATGAATTAACAGATCAGATTATCCCTGTTATTAAATTAATACGAATATTAAAACTTACCAATCCCCTTGTAAAAACTGCAGTGACAAAGTTTATCAGAGTGGCACCCACTACAGAGTGCACCCCCGCACTGAACGTTTTCCCCTTCCCTTGTCCCCTATCCTCTCTCTCTTTCTACCCCTACTCTGTCCACGTTCCCCCTCTCTTTTCTACCACGGTAGCACAGTGGTCAGCGCTGCTGTTTCCTCGCGCCAGCGACCCAGGTTCGATTCCCAGCTTGGGTCACTGCCTGCACATTCTCCCCGCGTCTATGTGGGTTTTCTCTGGGTGCTCTGGTTTCCTCTCCGTGGTCTGGTTAGGGTGCGTTGACCCAAAGGGGTGCTGGAATGTGGCGACTAGGGGAATTTCACAGTAACTTCATTGCAGTGTTAGCGTAAGCCTTACTTGTGACGAATAAATAAGCTTTACTTTTCTCCCCATTCTGTTAAATCCATTGGCGGTTTGTGGGTGTTGTGGTGTAGGTACGCCCACAGTGCTGTTAGGGAGGGAGCTTGACCCAAGGACAGCGAAGGAACGGCCGATATATTTCCAGGTCAGGATGGTGAGTGGTTTGGAGGGGAAATTTCAGGTGGTGTATGTATCTGCTGTCCTGGCCCAGTGAGGTGGGAGGAACTGGGGGGACGGAAGATGCTGTCAAAAGAGCCTTGGTGAGTTCCTGCAGTGTCCCCTGTAAATGGCACACACGGCTGCTACTGAGCATCAGTGGTGGAGGGAGTGGATGTTTCTGGATGGGGTGTCAATCACGTGGGGCTGCTGTGTCCTGGATGGTGTCGAGCTTCTTGAGTGTTGTTGGAGCTGCACCCATCCAGGCAAGTGGAGGAATCCAAAGATTGGGAGGATTGTCCATGCTAAATTGTTCCCAGTGTGTCGGTGAGATAGAACATTACAGCTCAGAAACCGGCCTTTTGGCCCTTCTGGTCTGTGCCGAACCATTTTTCTGCCTAGTCCCACTGACCCTGCACTTGGACCATATCCCTCCACACCCCTCTCATCCATGAACTCATCCAAGTTTTTCTCAAATGTTAAAAGTGACCCCGCATTTATCCGGCAGCTCATTCCACACTCCCACCACTCTCTGTGTGAAGAATCCCCCACCTAATATTCCCTTTAAACTTTTCTCCTTTCACCCTTAACCCATGCCCTCTGGTTTTTTTTCTCCCCTAGCCTCAGTGGAAAAATCCTGCTTGCATTCACTCTATCTTTACCCATCCCACCTTATACACCTCTATCAAATCTCCCCTCATTCTCCAGGGAATAAAGTCCTAAACTATTCAATCTCTCTCTGTAACTCAGCTTCTCAAGTCCCAGCAACATCCTTCTCTGCACTCTTTCAACCTTATTTACACCCTTCCTGTAACTAGGTGACCAAAACTGTACACAATACTCTAAATTCCGCCTCACCAATGCCTTATACAACCTCACTATAACACTCCAACTTTTATACTCGATGGATACCGGCAATGGATTAGCTGTGATGAATGCGATGGGTTGCGGGGATGGGGCAGGGGCTTTGATCGGGGTGGGATCTCTTCAGCAGACCAGTGCAGACTCAATGGGCTGAATGTCACCCTTCTGCACTGTAGGGATTCTATCAGTCTCTAAACCTCACCTGATTTCCATCTTGCCCACTGCAAATAAACTTTTACAAACAGGATTAAGACAGTTATTGGCCCCTTGTACATTGAAGAAATCTGTGGCAGGATTTTCCAGCCTCGCTTGCCCCGAGACTGGAAAATCTTGCGCGAGACCATTGGACCTTTGCATAGTTCTGTCCTGTCCTGGATGCCATCATCTCACGTGTGAACACCATCCACCAGGTACACGGTACATACTCTTGTAACTCGGCCAACATTGTCTACCTGATACGCTGCAGGAAAGGATGTCCCGAAGCATGGTACACTGGGGAGACCATGCAGACACTATGACAATGGATGAATGAACATCGCTCGACAATCACCAGGCAAGACTGTTCCCTTCCTGTTGGCGAACATTTCAGCGGTCACGGGCATTCGGCCTCTGATCTTTGGGTAAGAGTTCTCCAAGGTGACCTTCACGACACACGACAGTGCAGAGTCGCTGAGCAGAGACTGATAGCCAAGTTCCGCACACATGAGGATGGCCTCAACAGGGATCTTGGGTTCATGTCGCACTATCTGTAACCCCCGTGACTTGCCTGGGCTTGCAAAACCTCACTTACTGTACTGTTTGGAGACAATACACATCTCTTTAACCTATGCTAAACGGTGAGGTGAGAAAAATCCAACCACGATGTGGGAACTTACCAGGAATATCTACATCCTGAGGATAAACCTGGACTTTGGATTTCCATTTTATATCTCCAAACGCATGGGTAACAGGGCCCAATTTTTAAACTTAAAATAAGAACAGCAGATTTCCTTCCCTAAACAGACATTAATGAACCAGATGGGTTTTCACAACAATTGGTTCATGGTCATCATTAGGCTATTAATAAATTAAATTCAAATTTCACCATCTGCTGGGTTGGATTTGAACCCAAGCCCCCAGATCTTGCCCTGAGAGCGTAGGTTACTCGTTCCAGTCTGAAAGACGTGCTGGTTAGGTGAATTGGCCATGCTGAATTCTCCCTGAGTGTACCCGAACAGGCACCGACCGGAGTATTGCGACTAGGAGATTTTCACAGTAACTTCATTGCAGTGTTAATGTAACCATATTTGTGACACTAATAAATAAACTTTAAAAGATGTGCAGATTAGTTGGAATCACCATGCTAAATCACCCCTTAGTGTCCCAAGCTCTGTAGGTTAGGGGGATTAGTGGAGTGTGGTCAGAAGGGGGATTTTCACAGGAACTTCATTGCAGTGTTAATGTCAGCCTGTATACTGGCTCAGAGGCAGAGATGCAAGTCACTATGGACAAATTTTCCACAGCTTCTACAGTGCAGAAAGAATCCCATTGAGTCTGCACCGAACACAATGCCACCCAGGCCCTACCCCCATATACTATACCCACTAATCCCTCTAACCTACGCATCCCTGGACACTAATTCCTTAGCATGGCCAATCAACCTAACCCGCACATCTTTGGACTGTGGGAGGAAACCCACGCAGACATGAGGAGAATGTGCAAACTCCACACAGGCAGACAAGAGTCATGGGTGGAAGAGGGGACTCACAATGTTGAAACGGCGGCGCGGGCTCTTTGGGCCTGTTTCCCGCGCTGCGTCGTTCTTTGACCCGAGGCGGGAATCGAACCCCGGACCCTGGGGCCGTGAAGCAGCAGTGCTAACCCACTGCGCTACCCTGGGAAGACTATCCTCAGTGGCAGATCATTCCATCCTTGCAAAAGGAGCCTCGGTGAATAAGTGGCAGTGCCTTCTGTCACTGCTGCTTGAGAATGGATTGAAAGCGGTGTTAAACAGGGTGTTTAAGTAACTGGGACTGACCGGCTCTGATTATTAGAGTTCCTTTCCCGAACTGTGTACTTAGTTAAACCGCAAAGAAAGAACAAGAGAAGCAAAATTGCACTCGCTGCCCCTGCTACACCTAGCAAACATGTCACATCCATTTCCCTGTTAATATTTCTCACTCTGAGCCAGACTGCAGTGAGTGCTGATTCAAGTTATCTCCCGCGACCCAAAGCGCAGCATCCATGGCACATATTGTGGCTGTTGAAATGCCTGCAGTCGAAGCGACCCCCACAAACGCCCCGCCACCCCTGTGCCGTACCCCACATCGCTGACGTAGTTAATCAGGGAATCGTAAAATCCCTACAGTGCAGAAGGAGGTCATTCAGCCCACCTAGGCCGCACCAATAGCAATTCCATCCAGGCCCTGTTCCCGTAACTCCACATATTACACCTACTAACCTCCTTAACACTAAGCGACAATTTGGCACGGCCAATCCACCGAACCTGCACATCTTTGGACACTAAGGGTGGAATTTTACCGGAATGTTTGCCCAGGTTTTGCATGATCCTGCCCACGGCCAATGTCGTTCTCCAAGTCTCCCCTGCTCCCGGATATTGGTGTTGGCATGTTGGCAGCTTCTACAGTGCAGAAAGAGGCCCATCGAGTCTGCACCGAACACAATCCCACCCAGGCCCTACCCCCCCATATATTATACCCACTAACCCCTCTAACCTACGCATCCCTGGACACTAATTTCTAGCACGGCCAATCAACCTAACCCGCACATCTTTGGACTGTGGGAGGAAACCCACGCAGACATGAGGAGAATGTGCAAACTCCACACAGACAGACAAGGGTCATGGGTGGAAGAGGGGACTCACAATGTTAAAATGGTGGCGTGGGCTCGTTGGGCCGAAGGGCCTGTTTCCCGTGCTGTGTCGTTCTTTGACCCGAGGCGGGAATTGAACCCAGGACCCTGGAGCTGTGAGGACCAATTTATCATGGCCAATCCACTTAAACTACACATCTTTGGACACTAAGGGGCAATTTAGCATGGTCAATCCACCTAACCTGCACATCTTTGGACACTAAGGGACAATTTAGCATGGCCAATCCACCTAACCTGCACATCTTTGGACACTAAGGGGCAATTTAGCATGGCCAATCCCCCTAACCTGCACATCTTTGGATGTGGGAGGAAACCGGAGCACCCGGAGGAAAATCAGACACGAGGAGAATGTGCAAACTCCACACAGAGAGTGACCCAAGCCGGGTATCGAACACAGGTTCCTGGTGCTGTGGGGCAGTATGCTAACCACTTTACCACTGTGCCACCCTACGAATGTTCTGTTGAGACAGATGATTATGGGTTCAAGTCTCACTACAGAAACGCGAACATCAGAATCAAGATGAACTATGGGCGGCACGGTGGGTTAGCACTGCTGCTTCACAGCTCCAGGGTCCTGGGTTCGATTCCCGGCTCGGGTCACTGTCTGTGTGGCATTTGCACATTCTCCCCATGCCTGCGTGGGTTTCCTCCGGGTACTCTGGTTTCCTCCCACAATCCAAAGATGTGCGGGTTAGGTTGATTGGCCATGCTAAGAAATTGCCACATAGTATCCAAGGATGCATAGGCTTGAGGGAATAATGGGTATAATATGGGGGTAGGGCCTGGGTGGGATTGTGTGCGGTGAAGACTCGATGGGCCAAAGGGCCTCTTTCTGCACTGTAAGGTTCTATGATTCTGTCCAGTGCTGCACTGTTGAAGGCTCTGCCTTTCTAACGCGATGTTAAACCAAGGTCCTGCCTGCCCATGCATGGTGGATACGAAAGATCCCATTCTGCTATTTCAAAGATGAGTTAACCCCCTCCCCAGTTAACATGGCTGATATTCATTCCCTTAGTCAGAATCACAAACAAGAATGTAAGTTTATCCAGAGAATATCACAATATGGGATCTTGCTGTGCACAGATTGGCTCTGCATTTCCTGCACCACAACTCTTCATCAGTTGTAAAGTGCAATGCTTTGACCAATCAGGGTCAGGCTACTTGGTTTAAGTTTTAAACAAACATTGGCAGTTAACTGCCAATTGTCATCACCTGGTGCATTCTCTGTGGCAACGCCTTTACCAATCAAAGTTTACTTGCCAAACAATCTCTTCTCAAACATTATGGTGAGGATTAAAGGGGGCAGAGGGAGCCAGTCAGGGAGACTGTGAAGGGTCATGGGGCTAATTCATGGAGACATGGGGGAAATATTGATAGTTTTAAGTAACTTAGATTTTGTAGGTGTTAGGAATAAGGTACAGCTTTTTGAAAGCAAAGTGCTTCTGCACTTTGATAAGAAAAGGTTAAGAACTTCAGTTCAATCACTTTAAAAGATACCTGCATTGTAATGAGGGTTTTATGATGTTAAAGCAAATAAGGTGGAAAACAAAACAAAAACAAGGCTGTTGCTTAGCAACCAGGGGCCACACTGATCCAGCAACAGCACTTGAGTCAGTTGGAATGAGGTAGCCCATAAGAAAGTAACTCTCACAGAAACTGCCAGAGTAAGGAAGATATGAAGAGAGATTGCAGAGGGCAGATTGGAAGCTAAGGAACTGAAAGTTCTGTGGAGACCATGGCATGGGATGAAAGTGAGTTGGAGCAAAACTGTGGAATCAAGAGAATCAGGAATTTGATTGAGATCCTGTTCTGCAACGTTAAAGCTAGGAGCTGAAAAAATAGGTCTGAATTAGAGACAGCAGGGAGTAGATTTCATTTGATTTAGTATTGTCACATGTATCAGTGTACGGTGAAAAGTATTGTTTCTTGCGCACCATGCAGACATGGCATACCGTTCATGGAGACGGAAAGGAGAGGGTGCAGAATGTAGTGTTACAGTCATAGCTCGAACCATATCCTGCACCCTCTGCTTTCCTCCTCTCTGAACTGTATGCTTTGTATCACATGCAAGAAACAGTACTTTTCACTGGATAAAGGCATATTGTGGAATCTTAGCTTTGACAAAGGATCATCTGGACTCGAAATGTCAGCTCTTTTCTCTCCTTACAGATGCTGTCAGACCTGCTGAGGTTTTCCAGCATTCTCCTTTGGGGATACGTTTTACTGTGTCCCAATATGACAATAATAAATCAAATCAAATCAACCCAATCACACTGGATCCCAAACACTGTATCCAATCACACTGGATCCCAAACACTGTATCCAATCACACTGGATCCCAAACACCATCCAATCACACTGGATCCCAAACACTATCCAATCACACTGGATCTCAAACACTGCATCCAATCACACTGGATCCCAAACACTGTATCCACTCACACTGGATCCCAAACACCATCCAATCACACTGGATCCCAAACACTATCCAATCACACTGGATCTCAAACACTGCATCCAATCACACTGGATCCCAAACACTGTATCCAATCACACTGGATCCCAAACACTGTATCCAATCACACTGGATCCCAAACACTGTATCCAATCACACTGGATCCCAAACACTGTGTCCAATCACACTGGATCCCGAACACTGTATCCAATCACACTGGATCCCAAACATTGTATCCAGTCACACTGGATCCCAAACACTGTATCCAATCACGCTGGATCCCAAACATTGTATCCAATCACACTGGATCCCAAACTATCCAATCACACTGGATCCCAAATATTGTATCCAATCGCATTGGATCTCGAACACTGTATCCAATCACACTGGATCCCAAACACTATCCAATCACACTGGATCCCAAATATTGTAGACGACCACACTGGATCCCAAACACTGTGTCCAATCACACTGGATCCCAAACATTGTATCCAGTCACACTGGATCCCAAACATTGTATCCAGTCACACTGGATCACATTAGCACAGTGGTTAGCAGTGCTACCTCACAGTGCCAGGGAGCCTGGCTCAATTCCAGCCTTGAGTCGCTGTCTGTGTGGAGTTTGCACATTCTCCACATGTCTGCCTGGGTTTCCTCCGGATACTCCAGTTTCCTCCCACAGTCCAAAGATCTAGTGTCAGTTTGATTGGCCATGCCAAATTGACCATACTGTTCGGGAGATTATAAGGGTAAATGTGTGGGGTTGCGGGAATAGAACCTGGGTTGGATTGTGAAAACCCAATGGGCTGAATGGCCTCCTTCTGCACTGGAGGGATTTTATGATTTTATGATCACTCTGGATCCCAAACATTGTATCCAATCACACTGGATCCCAAACATGGGCGACACGGTGGCACAGTGGTTAGCACTGCCTTCTCACAGCGCCAGGGATCTGGGTTCGATTTCTGTTCCTGTGTGGAATTTTACAAGTTCTCCTCGTGTCTGCGCGGGTTTCCTCCGGGTGCTCCGGTTTCCTCCCACAGTCCAAAGATGTGCGGGTTAGGTTGATTGGCCAGGCTAAAATTAGTGTCACGGGAACAAGCTAGGGTAAATAAGTGGGGATAGGGGATGGGCGAGATTGTGGTTGGTGCAGACTCGATGGGCCAAATGGCCTCCTTCTGTAACGAT
The DNA here is from genome assembly GCF_965287045.1 of Carcharhinus amblyrhynchos. Lineage (NCBI taxonomy): Eukaryota > Metazoa > Chordata > Chondrichthyes > Carcharhiniformes > Carcharhinidae > Carcharhinus > Carcharhinus amblyrhynchos. The sequence goes on from NC_137356.1 coordinate 17,838,067, forward strand.
TCTATGGTTGTATCCAATCACACTGCTTCCCCAATAAAGAACAAAGAACAAAAACAGCCCGGGAAACAGGCCCTTCGGCCCAACGAGCCCACGCCACCATTTTAACATTACCAGTCCCCCCCTCCACCCATGACCCTTTTATCTATTGTTTTATGGCAATCCACATTGAGGGAAACTGACACGATTCTCCTGCCTCCTCCCAGACTAGTGGTGATTAGTGGAGTGCCCCAGGGGTCGGTGCTGGGACCTCAGCTATTTACCATTTATATAGATGATCTGGAGGAGGGAACCGAGTGTATGGTGTCGAAATTTGCTGATGACACCAAGATTGGTGGAACGGCAAATTGTGCGGAGGGTGTGGAGAGTCTGCAGAAGGATCTAGATAGGCTGGGTGAGTGGGCCAGGAACTGGCAAATGGAATTTAATGTTGGCAAATGTGAGGTGGTCCACTTTGGTAGGAATAATGGTAGGAAGGACTATTACTTACATGGCGAAAAACTGCAGCAGGTGACAGTGCAGAGGGACCTCGGGGTCCTTGTGCATGAGTCGCAAAAACCCAGCTTGCAGGTGCAGCAGGTGGTCAGGAAGGCGAATGGGATGCTGGCCTTCATAGCGAGGGGGATTGAATATAAAAGTAGGGAGGTCTTGCTGCAGCTGTATAGGGCATTGGTGAGGCTGCAGCTGGAGTACTGTGTGCAGTTTTGGGCGCCGCACTTACGCAAGGATATTTTGGCCTTGGAGGGAGTGCAGAGGAGGTTTACTAGGCTGATTCCGGAGTTGAGGGGGTTGAACTATGAGGAGAGGCTGAATAAACTAGGCTTGTACTCGTTAGAGTTTAGAAGAATGAGAGGAAATCTCATTGAGACGTATAAGATGATGAATGGGATGGATAGGATAGGGGTGGAGAGACTCTTCCCGCTCAGAAAGGACAGTAGGACTAGAGGGCACAGCCTCAAGATAAAGGGGGGGCGGTTTAGAACGGAGTTGAGGAGGAACTTCTTCACTCAAAGGGTGGTGAATCTCTGGAATTCTCTACCCGTTGAAGTGGTGGAGGCTGCCTCGCTCAATATTTTTAAGACGTGGGTTGATAGGTTTTTGATAGGAGAGGGGATTAAGGGTTATGGGGAAAGGGCGGGAATGTGGAACTGAGCCACGACAGATCAGCCATGATCTTATTGAATGGCAGGGCAGGCTCGAAGGGCTAGATGGCCTACTCCTGCTCCTATTTCTTATGTTCTTATGTAGACGTGTGATTCCCGCCAGTAGGAGGTGGAATGTTGTTTGTTAGTGGTGGGATTCTCTGGTCCCATCACTGTTAATGCGCATTCCCTTGATGTGACCCCAAGCCGATGGGAAGTCCTCAGGTTGGTGTGCAATGCCGGCGAGACCGGAGAATCCCACCGGCATGAACAACCGGAGAAATCCGGCCACTCTATCCAATCACACTACCCAATCACAGAATCTTTTTGACAATCCATATTTTCAACTATATCGGAGCAGAATTTTGTTTTCCTGCAGAATTATTCACCGTTGTGCTCCCCACTGGTCGATGCCTTTGAGTTCGGGCAAGTGAGCAGAGGATGGAATATTTGGAACTGTTGTCATTCCCAGAATGAATCCATCACATTTCTCACAAGTACAAAATATGGGCGGCACAGTGGCTCAGTGGTTAGTTGTGCTGCCCCACAGCGCCAAGGTCCTGGGTTCGATTCCTGGCTCGGGCCACTGTCTGTGCAGAGTCTGCACGTTCTCCCCGTGTCTGCGTGGGTTTCCTCCGGGTGCTCTGGTTTCCTCCCACAGTCCGAAAGACATGCTGGTTAGGGTGCATTGACTCGAACAGGCACCGGAGTGTGGTGACTAGAGGATTTTCACAGTAACTTCATTGCAGTGTTAACGTAAGCCTACAAACAAATAAATGTTAAAGGTTAGGTAGGTTGGTCATGCTAAATTATCTCTCAGAGTCCAAAGTGCGGGTTAGGTGAATTAGCCACCTAATTGTCCCTAGTGGCAGTGGGATTAACAAGGTAAATGTATGGAGTTACAAGAATAAGGCCTGGGTGGGATTATGGTAGGTGCAGACTCGATGGGCCAAATGGCCTCCTTCTGCACTGTAGGGGTTCTATGATTCCTACAGAGCAGAAGAGGCCATTTGGCCCATTGAGTCTGAACCAGCTCCGTGTCAGGGTATGTTACCCAGACCCGCTCCCTCAGCCTACCCCCATAACCACACGCATTTACCATGGCTAATTTGGGGGGAGTGCTACACGGTAGCACAGTGGTTAGCACTGCTGCTTCACAGCTCCAAGATCCCAGGTTCGATTCCTGGCTTGGGTCACTGTGCAGAACAACACAGCACAGGAAACAGGCCCTTCGGCCCAACGAGCCCGTGCCGCCATTTTAACATTATGAATGCCCTCCTCTACCCATGACCTTTGTCTACGCCTATTGGGGAAGATTGAGGGGAGACTAATTTAGGGACAACTTGTTACACCAATCAGCCTAAAAGCACGTTTTTGGGGTGTGGGAGGAAACCGGAGAAAACCCACGCAAGCACGGGGAGAATGCGCAAACTCCCACAGACACCGACCCAAATCCGTGTAACTGCACAGCAAACAGTGATAGTCACTGAGCTGTCGTGTTGCCCGTCAGTTGGTCCAGTTTAAGCGTACACTAACGACGTGAAGCACTAGGCAACTCTCGAAGCAACATCCAAGAGCAGCCTTCGCACGACCCACCGCGTGTATGCCCCTCGTTGGACAACAAGGCGGACCGAATCGCCTGTGAATCAAAAGAAAGGACCTCAATAAACATGCACAACTTATACAGACATTTACGGGATCTCCAGAAGCTCAGAAGTAAGACAAATGAGCCATAAAATATGTTCGTATCCAGAGTCTGCACATTCTCCCCGTGTCTGCGTGGGTTTCCTCTGGCTGCTCCGGTTTCCTCCCACAGTCCGAAAGACGTGCAGGTTTGATGGATTGGCCGTGCTATATTATCCCTCGGTGTACCCGAACAGGCACCAAAGGGGGATTTTCCCAGTAACTTCATTAATGTAAGCCTTACTTGTGACCAATAAGATAAACTTTTCCGAAGGTTGGGGGTGCGAGTTATTGCACTCCTTCTCCAATCTTCCTGCTGATTTTCAAACGGGAAAATAGAAGTGTATGGAGAACCCTTGAGCGCAGTGTTGAGGATGCGGCTAACTTGCTGCATTCAGCAAGGGAGGTTATACGCGTTCCAGATTTTCACACGTCTTTCATTAAAATGTATAAGCTGGCTGCAGGGAAACGGGACTGTCCATTCAGCAGGGCTGGGGCCGCAATCCGCTTCTTCTCGCAGCCCATGCGAGCGGGGAGGGGAGATGCTTCAGAGAATTCAGCCCCTGAATGGTACAGAGAGCACTGCATACTGCCCGCAGCCATCAATGTATCTCTGTCGCCTTGCTGCTGTCCCCCACCAGCAGCTCACATTGAGTTACACTGCACCTCTTACTTAACCTGTTGTGCGGAACTTCAGATATTTTCAAGCTTCAATACACCAAAAAAAAAACATAAAACAGCCCAGGGAAAGTGAGAGATGCAGTGGCTGTTCAGCTCCACAGGTATGCAACTTCCCCAGACTGTATACAATCCGCCTGGTTTTTAACCCCAATACAATGTATTATATTGATACAAAACTGCGTATAAAATGGATAAAATTACAGAGAGCTGTATTCAACAGAGGGACAGATAGGTAGGGAGACAGAGAGAGAGAGAGAGAGAGACAGTCAGACCGACAGACAGACAAATAGATAGACAAATATTTAGGCAGTGAGAGAGACAGTCAGACAGGTGGACAAATGGGCAGAGAGAGAGAGAAAGTGAGACAAACAGACAGACAGTAAGAGAGAGAGAGACAGACAGACTGACAAACAGATAGATAGACAGATAGATAGGGTGGTGAGTGAATGGAATCGGCTGCCGTCAGTGGTGGTGGAGGCGAACTCGCTGGGGTCTTTTAAAAGACTTCTGGATGAGTATATGGGGTTTAATGGGATTGGGGGTTATAGATAGGTCTATAGATTGGTAGGTGTTGATGTGATCGGCGCAACTCGTGGGCCGAAGGGCCTGTTTGTGCTGTAGTGTTCTATGTTCTATAGACAAATAGGCAAAGTGAGAGAAATAGAGATAAAGTGACAGGCAGACAGAGACAGACGGATAGACAGGTGGACAGACGGATGGATGGATGGATGGGTGGATAGACGGATAGACGGATGGACGGATGGATGGATGGGTGGATAGTCGGATAGACGGATGGACGGATGGATGGATGGGTGGATAGACGGATAGACGGATGGACGGATGGATGGATGGGTGGATAGACGGATAGACGGATGGACGGATGGATGGATGGGTGGACAGATGGATGGATGGATGGATGGATGGATGGTTGGATAGACGGATGGATGGACAGATGGACGGAAGGATGGACAGACGGATGGATGGACTGATGGATGGATGGATGGATGGATGGACGGTCAGATGGACAGACGGATGGATGGACGGATGGACGGATGGATGGTTGGATGGATGGATGGACAAATGGATGGATGGAGGGATGGATGGAGGGATGGATGGATGGATGGATGGATGGACGGATGGATGGATGGATGGATGGATGGATGGAGGGATGGATGGAGGGATGGATGGATGGATGGGTGGATGGATGGAGGGATGGATGGAGGGATGGATGGATGGATGGGTGGATGGATGGAGGGATGGGTGGATGGACAGATGGATGGACAGATGGACAGAAGGATGGACAGACGGATGGATGGACTGATGGATGGACAGATGGATGGATGGACGGATGGATGGTTGGATGGATGGATGGATGGAGGGATGGGTGGACAAACGAACGGAAGGATCGGTGCGTGGAAGGACGGACCAATGGACGGACGGAATAGAAAGATGGACGGGCGGATGAACGGATGGATAATTGTTTGGTTTATTGAAAGCACATGGCAGCAGGTGCTGAATGGGGATAGTGATACAAACAGCACAAGTGTTCCTAACTCACAACATTGTGATGCTAATCATTCAAATGAAATTAAAATATGGAATAACAATAGGACCGCAACAAATAAATACCAAAATGCAGCTCACCTTAGCCTAATAACCAGGGGTGTGCCGCACTCTGCATCTTTTATTCATGTGGAACATATAGTTTTGGTCAGAGTGTTAGATGTGTCTGCGTGAGTTTCCTCCCACAGTCCAAAAGATGTGCAGGTTAGATGCTGTGCTAAATTCTCCCTCAGTGTAACCCCAACAGGCGCCAGAGTGTGGTGACTGGGGAATTTTCACAGTAAGTTCATTGCAGTGTCAATGTAAGCCTTACTTGTGGCTAATAAATAAACTTTTTCACTTTTGCCCAAGCCGGGAATCGAACCCGGGTCCCTGGCGCTGTGAGGCAGTAGTGCTAACCGCTGTGCCAACACGCCACCCACTCCCAAGGAGATGCCAATCCATAGGATCTTTCAGAGACCAGGGAACGCAGGCTAAATGGTTCACAGTCGTTATCAGTTTTGCAATCAGTTGGAACCGTTTGCTTGTCACTCTGTCACGCAACGTTACATTACTAAGCTCACTGAATATCTCAATAAACTCATGAAAAGCACCAAGTCGCA